>NC_041401.2:33573552-33873552 GCF_900747795.2 Erpetoichthys calabaricus
AGTGTGTGGCCATAGAGCCTGGCTTGGCAGAGTGGATCTCAACTTTCAGGTCCACAAAAAGAAGACATTGTCAGCTTTTAGCTCCTCAAAGAGACAGCTCAAGAATGGATTGTCAGAATTTGGCTTTCAGAGGATTTAAATGGCTATTTCAGAGAGTGTCTGCAGCTTTTTCCCCAAGAGAGGTAAGTGGAGCTAGTTTTGTCCACCACAGTAGTCACTTGTTGAATTATAGATTTTTATTTGGACTTCAGTATCCATTTGGCACCTTCTGGTCTGAAAGAGGCCTCTGTAAAAATGTAATTTCAACCACCCCAGGTATGACAAAATAATGTAATGTGGGCTGTATGTTCACTCAGTTAATTGTTAGTCATTGTTAGTTTTACCTTCTGCAATGCTGGAAATTAAAAAATGTCATCAAGATGCCCCTCAAGGGACATCAAGTTAAGTGTAGGTTGAGTGAGGAGTATCTGTTTTACTTTCTGGCCGGGATGCCAAAAATGTGAAGAGATCTATACAATTTATGAAGAAAGTTCTTACATCAGCTTAAGTATACATTAACACTTTCATTTACAAATAACCCAGAAACGGCGGATTTTGTAAGGTTAGGCTAGGTCACACCACAGTTCGTAATTAGATTTGGTAAGTTCCAAATGAGATGAAAAATTGTTTTATTACTATGAAGTAATCTTGTTGGCTCAGGTTGGACAGTTGAGAGACAAAGTCAGAGAGGCGAAATTGCATTGGTTTGGACATGTGCAGAGGAGAGATACTGGACATATTGGGAAAAGAATGTTAAAGATGAACTGTCAGGCAAGAAGTAAAGAGGAAGGCCTAAGAGAAGGTTTATGGATATGATGAAGGAGGATGTGCAGGGTGTAACAGAGCAAGATGCAGAAGACAGGAAAATATGGAAAAAGATGATCCACTGTGGCGACGCCTAATGGGAGCAGCTGAAAGAAGAAGAAAACTATGAAGTTGTCTTGATGCATAACTGTTATATTTAAATAAATGTGGAAATCGATACCTGAATCCCTTTACTGACTACATCAACTTGTCATTATCAATGTTTTTCTAAATTTGAAAATGTTGTACATATATCCATTACCATATGTTAAAATCTAACTGTCACTCTTGGTATTAGTGTCTCAATTGTAATTATTTCTTATATTGTTAAATCCATTTCAGATCTAATTTCTGTTCATTTTTTGTAAGTTTCTGTTCCTACCATTTCAATACACATATAGATAAGAAACAGAACTATGAGACACCTCAATAATAAAAGTATTTCATGGTTTGCTGATACTTTAAAACCTTAGACTGATGAAGCTAAAGGTCATTGTGTATGTTATAATGGAATGAAATAGTGGAGTATGTTGTACAAAAATAAATTACATTTTCACAAACATTATTTAGTCTTGTCCATCATTGTGTGTAGTTAGCCAGTCAGTGTTTGTCTATACAAAAAATATCTTGAAAGTTGTACCTTACTGCCGCATGCAAACTAAGTGTTAACCATGCATTGTGAGGTAGAAGGTACATTTAGTTGGTATCACCAAAAAACAAACACCTTGTATAGGTTAATTTTCGTTTTGAAGCTTCCTGTGACTGTGTGCGCTGTATAGCTCCAATCACAATGTGCATCACGACTAGATGTTTTGAAGTGAAAATGAGAATATCATACAAAATATCCATTCAAAGATTTTTAAATCCCCTTTCAGGAGAGGGGCTGGAACCTATTTTGGTAGCATTGGGCACAAGGCAAGAACCAACACTGGATAGGGTGTCAGTCTGGTACAGGTCAAATTCAGGCACACATGAGCACTCACACATTTGGGGTGTGTTTTAAAGCTACCAAGTGACCCAGCCTGAATGTGCTTTAGATGTGGACAGAAATCCACATAGACATCAAGAATGTACAAAATCCACATAGACGTTGAGGATAGTATGTTGGAGCTGTGAGCTAAATATTATACCACCATTCTACCCTACAACTGATAACAGTGCAATGGCATTACTATTTCATATCTGGTATACACTTGTACTTTAATTGATTTACAAGATTAAATATTCTTGCAATTTATTACATATTATATATATTGTTCATGTATGTATGCAGGCATTAAGTGACTTCCTCAGGGTCACACAGTCAGTCTGAGACAGGATCTGAGCTGTAAACCATGTTTTTACTTGAATACTGACAGCCTGGCATTGAACCTAGCACTTGAAGATAGAAAGAAATTTTCTGTCCATCATATATCGAACAGTCCCAAGATTTACTTGAATTTAAAATGCCTCTCTTCAACATATGTGGGGTTATCAGTCCTTTAATACTAATCCATCTGTTCTTGCTTTCTTTTTTTCTAGAATGATCATCAGAGAGCTTGGGATTGGTATTATTTTACAACAGAACAGAAAAAAACACTTTTGCAAGGCTGGATGCGAGACAAACAGGACTTAGTGATGAAGGCAGTGATGACCATAAAAGAGGCATGTGCTGCTTATGAAGAGGAAGAGGCACTTAGGAATGACCGTAAAAGACAGCAAGAAATCTGTGCTGAACTGAAGGAAAAGGTGAGTTTTGAGCCTCTGTTTTAAAATTCATGTAATGTACACTAACCATCTGAAAGACAGTGTATCATATCGGAAATAAAATTAAATGAAAATTGCAGATTTCAGAGCCCATCTATCGTCCTTTGAAGAGGTTAATCTTTTTTTTTTTGGTTGTTGTTGTTGAATGCCTGACACCTCTAATATTATACCAGAATTCACATGCAGACAATTTTGATTGATTTCATGAATGTTAAGTATATCCTGTCATCAGAAAAACATTAGCACAGACAGTAAAACAAAAAGCTTGCTCCCAGTAAACAAGGATACATTCTCTTTTCACCTGGCTAATCAAGCTATTAGCCCTTTTATTTCCTTTGTTGGGACATCTTAAGATTCACATATTCTTCACATAAATCTGGCGAGGGGTTGCTCCATTAAGCTCAATGCCACCATTTTGAGTTGTGTCCCTCATAACAATAGCCTCTTTACAAGTCTAGATTACTTCAGTTTATTGAATGGCTAGATGTTCTTTTGGCATCTTCCAAGTGACCACCATAGTCTCCAAACACTATACTGGAGGTGTAAGGGCTCAATACTCATTAACACTCAGTACAGTCCCTTACTTTTAGGATAGACAGAGGACTCAGTTGTAAGTCTCAGAGTGCCATATACAGAGCTACTGCCCCTGAAGGTCTTTAATTATCTTCTTTAACTCCTAGAGGGATTCTTTGTCAAGTCATAAAAATGTAACACCTCACCAGCAAGAGACTATTCATTCTTTGTTCATAAGTTGGTTATTATTACATGGACAAAATACCCTGATAGCATTTCAGTTCAATCAATTTTATTTTTGTTGAATCCTTCTCAAAACAGTGGGGGAGGCAAGGGTTTAATTCTGTCAGTCTTTGAGCTGCTGTAAGCTATTAGACAGCTGTTCATTAAGATAATGAAGCATTTCAGCTCAGCTGTCAGTTATTAAGAACAAGTTTATATGTCATAGTTTTTTTTTTTATAATTCTTTATTATAAATGCAATGCAGTACTATCTGCTTGACTCACTTACTTGCCACTGTATTACTTTGTTCTTTCCTAAAGGCCCTCAGCTTTTCTTGAATGTCTGTCAAAACCACTGTAATTAACTTGATCAACTTTGCCTCACAGCCTGACATGCCCTATTGGTGCAGATTGCCTAAAATAGAAAGTGAAACTTGCACTTGACATTTTGATTTAATTTGATTTTGTTGAATCCATTAGGAACTCAATGGGGCACGTGCAATAAGATTAGAATCAAATAAATACATGCAGAAATAAAAATATGAAAGAGTTTCCAGATGGAGTCAAGTGGTAGGGTCACCTCCTAGTTCTTCTCATTGATTCTTCAAGGAAGTAGGTTACAGTACATTTTATTTCTGCTTCATTTCAATTAAAGGCCTCTGCCTTTGATGGAAAATCCTGTACCTGCACAACATTTGAAGGTATGATTTTAAATGCCTTCTCTTTTCTAAATTGCTAAATAAATATGCGGTTTACTGTTATGACTATGTCTACAGCAATGAAAAGATTTATTTGAAACTGGGATTCTTTATTGCTGCACTGTTAAAGATCATTTATATGGCGTAGCCAGGTTAAGACATACAGTGCCACCACTAATATTCTGACCCCCCGGTAAATAAAAGCAAAATGTGGTGTGAAAAAATGTCTCTTGTTTATTAACTTGATCTTTCTGTCAGAACTTTATCAAAAATCTCACCTTTACTTGAAATAAAATAATTAAAAGGAAAAAGAAATTCTTATCATAAGGCAAATATCTTTTCAAATATATGTGTGCCACAAATATTGGCACCCCTAGAAAGTGATATAAGTACATTGAACTGACGTGTATCCCCATTCATATTTTATGTTCATCTGAGTGGATCAGAGAACATAAATGATGAGCCTTGACTGACTGTTTCACTTGTGAATAAATCTGAGGTGCCACACAAGCCAAATTCCCTAAGTCATCTGTCACAATGGGAAAGACCTAAGAACACAATGATGTCCAACAAAATGTTGTTGACCTGCATACATCTGGAAATATAGATAAATGTTTGAAAATGACAATTCTCACTATCAGGGCAATAATTCATAAGTTTAAAGCAACTGGAGGCCTGGAAGAGGACATATGTCTATACTGATCCCTTGTACAATAAGGAGGATAGTAGAAAAAAAATCTCCTAGAATGCACAGGAGGTTTACATCCTGCATGTATTTATGCTGTGGTGAGCCCCCAGGAGGACATTTGGGATGGACATCAGCATGAATATGAGGTGAAAGTGATAAGTGCCCCATGTGGAAACATGCAATGGATGCCAAAGTGCAGGCAACCCACAGGATGCTTAGCTTTTTGGCAGAAACGAGAATGAGGCCAAGGAAGATGTAATTGAAGTGGAACATATGTGAATATCCCTTATATTCTAGTAAATCAGGCAGCTAAAGGCCTAAGACTACAGAGACAACAGGAGATGGAAGAGAAAATTCTACCTTGTGGTTCCTGGAGCAAATGTTTGGCCAGTGATTCTAGGGCCTGGCCAGAAGTGATACAGGATGTCATTAAAGTTATCTCTTGCCCAGGGAACAGAGAGAGAGAGAGAGTGAGGGAAAGAGACAAGAGGTGATAAAGTGAGTGCCTTAGTGTGGTGTGTTAGAGTGCCAACAGACAGACTGAAGATCACAACCTGTGCAGTGGGACCCAGAGTGTGTTTGTTTCAGTTGTTTGTTTTATACTTTACTCACTGCACCCACCACTCCCTTCTATTATTTTTGTTAAGAAGGTCACCAAGTCACCTTAGTTGTTTCTTTTTTGCCTCATTGGTCTTGGTCTCGATGAAGAGGGCTCCTGTGAGGACTGACCAACAGATTGAATACAGAATAATATTTTAAACAGTGACATAATGTCTAGTGTGAATTAGGTGAGTAGCCTCATGCAGAAACTAAAAAATGCAGAATGAGAAGAAGCACCTCAAGCTAGAAGGATTTTTTTAGTTTTGGGACACTTTAATATTATAACTAGGGACTGTTTTTTTTTACCATGAGTTTAGTTTAAACAATGAACGCTGTAGTCCTTTCCTGAAATAGAAAAGGCAGGGCAGCCAATTATAAAAGTAAATGTTTTTTTATGTATCAGTATTCCATGATCTCTTTTTTCAGTATGCTATAGTAACTTTAGCACTGAATGTGGTGGCAGCCAAAGTGTGTTTTTCTTCTTTTGTAATAATTAGAGAAATAGAGGGAGTAACATAAGCACAACATGCAAAGGTGCTAATGTAACTGTCTGTCTGTTAAAATAAACTGTCTGTCTCTCCTGACTTACTTTACACTATTATACAAAACTATTATGCAAAACATAAGACAAATCAAGAACTACAAGATGAAACCAACATAGCCTCATATACTTTTCTTTAACTGTATAAAAGTCTGTTTTTTTATATTTATTATCAGAATATACTTAATAATAGTAATACAGTAATCCCTCGCTATATCGCGCTTCGACTTTCGCGGCTTCACTCTATCACGGATTTTATATGTAAGCATATTTAAATATATATCGCGGATTTTTTGCTGGTTCGCGGATTTCTGCGGACAATGGGTCTTTTAATTTCTGGTACATGCTTCCTCAGTTGGTTTGCCCAGTTGATTTCATACAAGGGACGCTATTGGCAGATGGCTGAGAAGCTACCCAACCAGAGCACATATTACGTATTAAATAAAACTCCTCAAATATATTGTGAGCACGGGGGCTGTTCGCACCCCTAGAGGATACGGCCGCTCCTCAATAAACGCTGAAAGATTACCTTCACATTGCTCTCTTTCTTGCTGGGCTTACATATGGCTGCTTTGTCAAGCGATATGCTTCCCGCACTGTGCTTTGCATACTTAAAAGATCAAACAGCACGTATTGATTTTTGATTGTTTGCTTTTCTCTCTCTCTCTCTCTTGCTCTGACATTCTCTGCTCCTGACAGAGGGGGTGTGAGCAGGGGGGCTGTTCGCACCCCTAGACGATACGGACGCTTGTCTAAAAATGCTGAAAGATTACCTTCACGTTGCTCCATTCTGTGCAGCTGCTTTGTCAAGCGACATGCTTCCCGCATTGTGCTTCGCATACTTAAAAGCTCGAAGGGCACATATTGATTTTTGATTGTTTGTTTTTCTCTGTCTCTCTCTCTCTCTCTGACATTCTCTGCTCCTGACGGAGGGGGTGTGAGCAGAGGGGCTGTTTGCACACTAGCCTAGAGGATACGGACGCTCCTCTAAAAAATGCTGAAAGACTACCTTTACATTGTACATCCTTGCAGCTGCTTTGTCCAACAGTGCTTCGCATACTTAAAAGCCAAACAGCCCTATTGATTTTTGTTTGCTTTTCTCTCTCTCTCTGACATTCTCTGCTCCTGACGCGCACTCCTTTGAAGAGGAACATATGTTTGTATTCTTTTAATTGTGTGACGGAACTGTCATCTCTGTCTTGTCATGGAGCACAGTTTAAACTTTTGAAAAAGAGACAAATGTTTGTTTGCAGTGTTTGAATAAAGTTCCTGTCTCTCAACATCCTCCTGTGTTTCTGTGCAAATCTGTGACCCAAGCATGACAATATAAAAATAACCATATAAACATATGGTTTCTACTTCGCAGATTTTCACCTTTCGCGGGGGGTTCTGGAAAGCAACCCCCACGATCGAGGAGGGATTACTGTAATACATTTTATTTATAGAGCGCCTTTCCCATTGTATCCTAAAAGGGTGCCACATGAAGATCATACGTGTATATGTGACACTACTTCTGGTTAATTGTCTACTATTAACAACATATCCATCCATCCTCTTCCGCTTATCCGAGGTCAGGTCGCGGAGGCAGCAGCTTGAGCAGAGATACCCAGACTTCCCTCTCCCCGGCCACTTCTTCTAGCTCCTCCGGGGGAATCCCAAGACGTTCCCAGGCCAGCCGAGAGACATAGTCCCTCCAGCGTGTCCTGGGTCTTCCCCAGGGCCTCCTCCCGGTTAGATGTGCCTGGAACACCTCACCAGGGAGGCATCCAGGAGGCATTCTGAACAGATGCCCGAGCCACCTCATCTGACTCCTCTCGATGTGGAGGAGCAGCGGCTCCACTCTGAGCCCCTCCCGGATGACTGAGCTTCTCACCCTATCTTTAAGGGAAATCCCAGACACCCTGCGGAGGAAACTCATTGCAGCCGCTTGTATTCGCAATCTCGTTCTTTCGGTCACTTCCCATAGCTCATGACCATAGGTGAGGGTAGGAACATAGATCGACTGGTAAATTGAGAGCTTCGCCTTGCAGCTCAGCTCCTTTTTCACCACGACAGACCGATGCAGAGCCCGCATTACTGCGGATGCCGCACCGATCCGCCTGTCGATCTCACGCTCCATTCTTCCCTCACTCGTGAACAAGGTCCCAAGATACTTGAACTCCTCCACTTGGGGCAGGATCTTGCTACCAACCCTGAGAGGGCACTCCACCCTTTTCCGGCTGAGGACCATGGTCTCGGATTTGGAGGTGCTGATTCCCATCCCAGCCGCTTCACACTCGGCTGCGAACCAATCCAGAGAGAGCTGAAGATCACGGCCTGATGAAGCAAACAGGACAACATCATCTGCAAAAAGCAGTGACCCAATCCTGAGTCCACCAAACCGGACCCCCTCAACGCCCTGGATGCGCCTAGAAATTCTGTCCATAAAAGTTATGAACAGAATCGGTGACAAAGGTCAGCCCTAGCGGAGTTCAACTCTCACTGGAAACGGGTTCGACTTACTGCTGGCAATGCAGACCAAGCTCTGGCACCGATCGTACAGGGACCGAACAGCCCTTATCAGGGGGTCCGGTACCCCATACTCTCGGAATACCCCCCACAGGATTCCCCAAGGGACACGGTCGAATGCCTTTTCCAAGTCCACAAAACACATGTAGACTGGTTGGGCGAACTCCCATGCACCCTCCAGGACCCTGCTAAGGGTGTAGAGCTGGTCCACTGTTCCGCGACCAGGACGAAAACCACACTGTTCCTCCTGAATCCGAGGCTCGACTATCCGACGGACCCTCCTCTCCAGGACCCCCAAATAGACTTTTCCAGGGAGACTGAGGAGTGTGATCCCTCTGTAGTTGGAACACACCCTCCGGTCCCCTTTCTTAAAGAGCGGGACCACCACCCTGGTCTGCCAGTCCAGAGGCACTGTCCCTGATGTCCATGCAATGTTGCAGAGGGGTGTCAACCAAGACAGTCCTACAACATCCAGAGCCTTGAGGAACTCCGGGCGTATCTCGCCCACCCCCCGGGGCCCTGCCACCAAGGAGTTTTTTGACCACCTCGGTGACCTCAGTCCCAGAGATGGGGGAGCCCACCTCCGAGTCCCCAGGCTCTGCTTCCTCATTGGAAGGCATGTTAGTGGGATTGAGGAGGTCTTCGAAGTATTCCCCCCACCGACCCACAACGTCCCGAGTCGAGGTCAGCAGTGCACCATCCTCACCATATACATTGTTGACACTGCACTGCTTCCCCTTCCTGAGACGCCGGATGGTGGACCAGAATCTCCTCGAAGCCGTCCGAAAGTCGTTCTTCATGGCCTCCCCAAACTCCTCCCACGCCTGAGTTTTTGCCTCAGCAACCACCAAAGCCGCATTCCACTTGGCCTGCCGGTACCTATCAGCTGCCTCCAGAGTCCCACAGGACAAAAGGGTCCTGTAGGACTCCTTCTTCAGCTTGACAGCATCCCTCACCGCCGGTGTCTACCAACGAGATCGGGGATTGCTGCCACGACAGGCACCGACCACCGTACAGCCACAGCTCCGGTCAGCTGCCTCAACAATAGAGGCACAGAACGTGGCCAATTCGGACTCAATGTCCCCCACCTCCCTCCACCACATTAGCAGCATATGCTATGTCAAATTGTCTTCATCAACACATGATAATCAACTGTATATGTGAAAATATCAAGGAAATCTATATAAAACATTTAATAATTTGAATTATGCTTATACAGATTGAGCATCACCATACATGTTGCCTGGTCTCATGTGGTCTTAACAAGTATTGCTCTTCTGCCTCATCCAGGCATTCAGGATTATAACCATTGTTTTGCTTTTTATAAATGTGGAGTGATCTCTTATTAGAGCTTTGCATATTTGTATATTATACAGTAGGTCTGGTTTAACGGTAGATTTTACAGAGCTTAATGAACAATTATAGACTGATATCTTAGAGCATCGGCTTCCAAGTTCAGTCCTGGGGGACTGCTGTGGCTGCATATTTTTATTCCAGTCATTTTCACATTCAATGAATCATTTTTACAGTTTAGTGAACTCTCTCTTTTTCATTCTCTTATTCAAAGTAATTCTGTAATATTACATTTTCAGAATGTAGTTAGAATTTATTTAATGATGCAGTAATTTTTGTAGCCTTCCCCAGAGCTGTGCTTTGGCACAATCCTGTTTCTAAACTCTACACGCAATTACATTGACCTCATGATTTGATTTTTGCTCTGATATGCATTGCCACCTTTAGGACCTCATATATGGTAGAAGGCTGTGTGCATTTCCTAATCCAGTCTTTTGAATTACCCACAGGTGGACTTCTGACAAGGTGCAGAAACATCTCAACAGTGACCAATAAAATGCCAGATTTCTAGTGCATTGAAAGCATGTGAATACCTGTGTCAATGTGATATTTCAGTTTTTTTTTTTAAATTGCAAAAATCTTTAAAATCCTGTTTTCATTTTGTCATTCTGGGTTATTAAGTGTGGTTTTATGAGAGAAATATTAATCTAAATGATTATAATATAAGGCTGCAAAGTAATAAAATGTAAAAGGTGGCGCAGTGGTAGTGCTGCTGCTTTGCAGTAAGGAGATCTTGGGTTCACTTCCCGGGTCCTCCCTGTGTGGAGAGCATTTTGAGTAGTGAGTAAAGCACTATATAAATGTAAAGAATTATTATTATTATTAAAAAAGTAATGGGGTCTAAATACTTTCTGAATGTGTTGTGGATTTAAGGCAGAACAAGTGTACTTGTCTACACAGTATAAGTCCTATGGGTTGGAGTCTTATTGTGAAAAGAGCTTGCTGTTGCTGTTTAGATTTCTATAAATCCTTATTGTATCTTGGAAACAATTTGATCCCTATTACTAAATTACACAAGGAAAGAAAGTGTGTTATAGTATACTGCAGGTAAAATAGAATGTAGTAAGTAAACTATACAGTAATCCCTCCTCCATCGCGGGGGTTGCGTTCCAGAGCCACCCGCGAAATAAGAAAATCCGCGAAGTAGAAACCATATGTTTATATGGTTATTTTTATATTGTCATGCTTGGGTCACAGATTTGCGCAGAAACACAGGAGGTTGTAGAGAGACAGGAACGTTATTCAAACACTGCAAACAAACATTTATCTATTTTTCAAAAGTTTAAACTGTGCTCCATGACAAGACAGAGATGACAGTTCTGTCTCACAATTAAAAGAATGCAAACATATCTTCCTCTTCAAAGGAGTGCGTGTCAGGAGCACAGAATGTCACATAGATAGAGAAAACAATCTCTAGCAAACAAATCAATAGGGCTGTTTGGCTTAAGTATGCGAAGCACCGCGGCACAAAGCTGTTGAAGGCGGCAGCTCACACCCCCTCTGTCAGGAGCAGGGGGAGAGAGAGAGATAGAGAGAGAGTTTGTTTTTCAGTCAAAAATCAATACGTGCCCTTCGAGCTTTTGTGCAGCATGTCGTTTCAGGAAGCAGCTGCACAAAAGATAGCAACGTGAAGATAATCTTTCAGCATTTTTAGACGAGCGTCCGTATCGTCTAGGTGTGCGAACAGCCCCCCTGCTCAATCCCCATACGTCAGGATCAGAGAAAGTCAGCGCAAGAGAAAGAGAAAAGTAAGCAATCTAGCTTCTCAGCCATCTGCCAATAGCGTCCCTTATATGAAATCAACTGGGCAAACCAACTGAGGAAGCATGTACCAGAAATTAAAAGACCCATTGTCCGCAGAAATCCGCGAACCAGCAAAAAATCCGCGATATATATTTAAATATGCTTACATATAAAATCCGCGATGGAGTGAAGCCGCGAAAGGCGAAGCGCGATATAGCGAGGGATTACTGTACCTCCAAACTACATGGCTACTGATTTGTCTCCCACATCAGGATCACTGTGTGATTATCAGCAAGTTATTTGCCAGTATTCAAAACAAATGTATGTAAATAACTGTACTGCACTGTGATATGGTAAGTTGCCTTGGGTAACAGTATCAGCCAAGTATAGCCAGGGGGTGCTCCATTACCAACGGAGCAAAAAAAGTAAGAAAAATTAAAACCAAGAGAATAGTAGAATGTTTACAGGCTGTAATAATATTGGATTACGTGGTTCTGTATTTTTCAGTTGTGGAGAATCCAAGGTTGTTAATGGAAGAGGTAGCCATGTGGGCCCTTCTTTAGTGATTTATATTTTTAGACATTAGCTGTGCACGTTTTGGCAACATGTTATGACTCGGTGCATTCATAAACAGTGAAGGGTTGTTGTGTCCAAATTGGAGCCAAAAACAGGCCAGAATCCTACCTAACCTGCCTAGAAAAGACTTAACTTTCCTGCAGCCTGAGTGACTACTCAACAGTCTGGCTTCAGCTTTCTAGGTGCTTTCTGTTCAAAATGTGTAAATACACTTAACTATCCCAGTCATTTAAAGTGTCTCTTAAGGGAAAGGGAAAACCATTGAAAAACCTTTAGCTGAAGTAAGAATAGTCCTCTAGTATTCTTTATAAATAAAAATATTTTTAACAAGAAAAAAGCACAAGGCTCAAAAAAGGATCAAAAGGAGTTGTCCAGAAGACAATCCAAATAAGCCAAGTCCAATCCTAAATCTGAAAATCGTAATCCAGAAACAAGAGAAGAAAAAAATAAGTCAATTAGAAATCCAAAAAAAACAAAACAAAAACAAAGCAGCAATAGCTCTCTTAACTCTCCTCCAAAGCACATTCAGTGAACAAGGAACTCGCTCTTTCAGCTTGCCTTTAAAGACTCGGGGCAGTGACTTGCAGTGAGGTATTGGTGGCTCCGCCTCAAAATAAAAGGAACATTGGGGAACAAAAATATGCAAATAGAAATGAAATTATTAAAACATAAAATAAAATTGACATAAATACATAACTAGACAATTAATAAAAATAAATAGCAATGTTAACATAAAGTACAATAATCAAAGAATTAAAAAATGAACAAAAAAGACATAAAAAAGGAATTTAAATTTAAGCCAGTGGAGAAACCCTCACAGCATCTCCATATCCCCTCACTGACCATGTCTGTTTATCATACACTTGGTTAATATAATTTTCCTTTCCTTGCTCAGTACTTCAAAACTCCCTGTCATATCTTTATGGCAACCCTTTATCAGTTTGAGGTTTCATAACTGCCTCAACAATGTATCTGGCAGAAGAGCTGTAATGTGAGTGTCTACTTAGAATCAGAATAGACTATCATTGATGATGTATAATGAGATAAATTATATTGGCTTAGCCCTTAATTGTGTTTCTGTCTGTTCAGTTCATTTTTGTATAATTACAATCCTTTCACCATTCTTGAGCTTCGCTCTTCTTCTCTGCTTAGCAGCCTTGAAATGTTCTCTTATCCCCTTTCATAGCTTTACTTAGATCATCTCCAATTATCATCTTTGTATGTGTTCTACTTTCCAATAAATATTTGTTTTTATGTCTCAGCACACATAGCCTGTGTTGTATATTTAGTTTTAGCTGTTGTAGAATGAGCAAATGTAAGCATACCAATCAAAATAAACCGCAGGATCAACAAAAAATCAATTATACGTACATTTATTTTTAATTTAAAATGCCGTCTAGGGATGGTGTCTTGTTGTGCAGCCGAGTGCACTTGTACTTCTCAGTCATTCCATGAATGAGAGAAAATGCAAGTGTAGCGGTTATGCACTCTCTTTTATTTTACTGCAGATAATAGAAGAAAAAAATTACTTAAAGCAACCATCATTGGGTTTTAATTAAGAAAAAAATACTGTTTAGACTAATAAAAAGCAAAATATTATTTTGGCAGAGTTCTTTTTTATGCTTTTCTAAATGAAAGGTATCAAACTCCAAGAGGTGGTATGGAATTATAATCTGTAAAGTTTGTTTTATAATCCCTTTTTGAACCTGGAATCTAAAAGGGAAGTCAATCCATTGCAGGACACCCTAACACACACCCTGACTCTCAGTTATATGGGGTCATTTCAGAGTTGATGATTAAGTTAACACACAGTCATTGGCGAATAAACTGGTAGTAAACCAGCAATGACATGCAAGGAGGCCAGGACCGGAGATGTGAGGCAGCTGCATTTATAACTTTTAATTAATTTAATTTCACACTGAATATATTTTATGGGGTAAACCTGTATTTACATTTAGCTCAGCTTTTCATTGATCAGTGACCATTGACTTTTATGAATTATGTAAAATATTTCGTTTAAAGAATCTGTTTTTTCATTTAGATTGCAGTTACAGCAGTAACACATAGCCACATTTATGTAATGGCTTTGCTACAATTGATAACTTTTTTTTGTTTTGAGGCAACATCTGTTCAGTTATCAACAATATATAATTGCTTGTTATGCTGGGTGGTTGCCCCATTAGAGATTTCAGAGTTAACATTTAGGCCTACTGAATTAGCTACTGTTAGAGAAGCATCCCCAAATGCCTACTTTAGTCCACAGTTCACAGGTGGTTGAATTCTGTGCTGAAATTTCCTTTGCAGGCAGTTTGTAACCAGATGAGATACTGTATACATATTGAAAAAAAGAAAAGAAAATGAAAATAAAATGTCCAGTTAGTTAGATTCCAATACTGAATTGTTCTAATTCTCTTTTATCGTTAACCTCCCTCAGGTGTTGAGGCTTAGCTTATATTTAAGAAAAATAAAGCAATGACTTATAGATGCAATTTAAAGATATTTCCCATGGATCACTTTTCCTCAGATGGCACTCTTTGTGTCCAGATGTTTCAATGCTGAACGATGATGTGAGTGTCTAAAAATGGAGTGTAGCTGCATTGTGTTTACATTTCTCTGCTCTGAGCTATGCCATGCTTTGCAGTTCATTCATTTTCAAACCAAGATTGAGTTGACAGCCAGCAAACATGTAGCTGTATTGTCAAGCTGTTGGACGTTATTTATTTTTATTAAAGGCTACAAAGACAGCTATTCTAGTTAGCACTTTTATTGATTGGTATGCTAGCTGTTTGTGTAGATCTAAATGACAGTTTGGAAAAAAATGTTTGTTCATGAATATGCTATAGCAGTGAACCTACAATATCTGTGGTCTCATACTAACAAATTAAGAATTTTATAAATTCTTCTTTCACCTAAGAGTGACCCCTGCTGGTAACTCTTTTTATTGGCTGAAAATCTTTAATCGCAGTACTATCCTGCATTTCTTTTTGATTACTTAACTGAAATGGAAATCAATTGTCTAAAATGCATTAGCTTATCTCATTTAATATAGTCAGACAGCTACATTTAGATTTTAGATTGCCCAGTTTAGACCACATATGCTGTAGTGTCTACTCATGCCTAACATAAGTGACCAGTTTAAGAAGCTGCCCCTGGACGGAAGGCCAAACAGTAAATGTTCCTTTATGGTTCCTTCTTTTAGACAGTTCAAGTAGAGCACAACATGATACAACAGTACACTGGGTCAGATCATCCTGCTTGAGCAGACCTTCTAGGGCAGACCCCAGATAAGCCTGTTAGGTTGAAAACAGTTCATACATTTTATATACTATGATCTTTTGTGATCATGTATGAATATGTATTGTAGCAAACCAGGCAGACATTGTTTAACCTGATAGGAATGCTGAGGTTGTTTTAATGGTGGTAAAGTGCTTACAAACTTTAATATACAATATTCTTCTTGGCATAAACCAGGGGTTCCCTATGGTATTTCAAGGGTAGGATCACAAAAGGAAGGCAGCATCGCAATTCAGCAAAACTGAGCGTGGTGCATTTATAGTGATGCAATCAGTGTCTTGCAGCATGCCGTCATTTGTAGGGCATTTATTAGTTAGTGCTCCTGTTGTATGTTATGTAAAGAATCAAGCAGTGTACACTCAATTATCACCTGTGAATGTGTCGCAGAAATGCACGGTCTTGCATGTTCCTTGTTGTATGCAGAGCATTCATAAAGGCAAATAATTCATTTTAAGAGAATGGAATTTGGATCTTGCAATGATCCGTAGAGAAGGGTGAGGTCCAATATTGATTTCTGTGCAAGCCCTGATAGTAAAACATCACTGATTTTTAGGTTTGATTGACATTTTTGCCAGGTGGGGACAGGAGGGGCTGATTTGGATGCAACACCTGCTGCTTGCACTCAGGCCATGTCTCCTACTGGTGGTCCTAACAGTAGTGCAACAATTTCAGCTGTGCTGTGCATCTGCTTTTAAGCTGCACTGCAGGTGCTATAGGAGGACAAAGCTTGTCAACTGTGTTTCATTGCTTAATGGTGTATCCACACCTGTTGCTGCATGGGAGTCTCCAGTCCCCCAAATCCCTTGAGTATTGATTGTGTGCTTGATGCTTTGTAGGATACCCCAACCACCAGATCATCAATCAAATGGCTAACCTTCATGGGGGACACATTTACAAGATTATTAAAATTAAATTGCTCAATTTATATGTAAATTTTATGCAATGAGTTAAAAGCTTATTTTTGAGTCCTGTGTGTTCATTCACAGTACTGTATGTGGTTTAATTTGCGGTTTGAAATCCCAGTTCTCCCATATTCATAAATTTGATTAAACAAATTTGAAATTGGATAGATGGACATTTTGAAATGTAATCAGAGTGGAACCTAGGAGCGTGACTTTTCTGAGACACATTTGTTTTTCTGTTAAGCATTTGCTGTTTTTTTCTGTTGAGGTTATCATTCTGTTTTTACAGCCTTGGTCTCGGTTCTGACATCTCCTAAACTCTGTCTGGTACATTATTAGTATTCATTTTGCACATTGATTCACAAAATACTGGCGTTTGAGGAAAATCTGCCTATAGGAACGGATAACATATTTTTTACTCAAAGATGGCCCTCTGTTAACTTTATTGTCTTTGTGATTCTGTCTGTAAACACAGTCTCAGATTGTGGTTATAATATGGTTTTCAACTATCTTTTAAAACCTCAAAAATACAAATATCTTTCAGAGTAAAGTATGATTAAAGTATAATCTCATATTTTCATTCATTTAAGTTGTTAAGGTTCATGTTGATATTTCACTTGTTCTGCTAGCTACTTGTAGTTTTCAACATACTGTAAAACAGTACCAGCCACTTAAAATGAATTGTTACCATACTTGACCTACAAAAGTACAAATTTTTGAAACCTTAATTTCATTCAGGTATTATATTTAAGCTGGCATAAGCCCCAAACAAAATTTTGTGACATGGTGCACATAAACTATACATCATCTCTGTTATAGATAATAAGTACACAAATTGAAGTGTTTTAAACATTTTATATAATCTGTGCTTTCTCAATCAAGCTGCATTTGCTTAGCATTACTCAAAATCCAGTTACACAGATTTTTCTCCTTTCACTTATATTGGTAAGACCTGTAGTATTGTGGACCACCAGGGGGCTTATGGCTCCCCCTACCTCGACACAGACAGGCTGAGACACAAGACATGCCAGACAACACACCTTTATTTAACTGGGGAAGCATTTTTCTTCTGCTCCCCACTTCACAACGCAGTACAAAGCACCAAATATTGTAATACACAGTCCTTTTCTTCCTCTCTCTTTCACTCTGTCTTCACTCCTCCTCCCACAAGCTTTGTCCACCTCCTCCCGACTCTAGCTCCTCGACAAATGGCTCAGCTGTACCTGCAGCACCCCCTGGCAGTGCCCACAGAACCCAACAGGGCTGCTCCAAACTACAACTCCCAGCATTCCCTGAAAGGATCCATGGTGCTGTAGCTACCCTCTAGCGTCTTGGGGAAGATAATGTCCCAAATATGATCTCCCTCAGTCCTTCTACCAAACTGGCATCCCAGCTGGGTAATGGCCCTAGCCATCCATCACACTATGTTGCTTACAGTCCTGAATTAACTATCCAATTAGGCTTGACTGTCCTATTAGTCATCTGTTTAGTTGTTTCAATTTACTGATTTGTGATTATTTATCCAACTATATTATACATTTCTCACTTTCTTACTTCATTGTATTCACTTAAATCTCGTCTGCATTTTGTTTGGTGAAAGGTGAGGCCACTATTGATTTGCACTATCCTCTGCCCAAAAAGCAGTTAAGGATTAGCTCTAATTGTGTAATACAGTAATCCCTCACCTATCGCGGGGGTTACGTTCCAGAGCCCCCCGCGATAGGTGAAAATCCGCGAAGTAGCGACCTATATTTATTTTATTATTTATACATATTTTAAGGCTTTATAAACCCTTCCCACGCTCTTATAAACCTTTCTCACTCTCTTGTTAACCTTTCCCACGCTCTTATAAACACTTCCTATGCTCTTAAACACTTTCTGCATTCTTAAACACCACAGACCAACACTGCACACTGCACGCAGCGATCAGACGTCAATGTGTCTGCACTCGCTTTGTGAAGGGGGGCAGCTGAACTCTGAGCAGAGCAGAAATGGACTTTGTGCTGCTTCTGCCAAAATGCCTGCTTGTCGCTCTGCGCGTTCGGAAGGAGGAGGAGGAGTGGGGGTGTGTGAGGGCTGAACGCACCTTCGCTCAAACCCCCCTCCCCGGAGGCACAGTACGCTCCTGCCACTTCGCATTGTCAAGGGGGTGGGGAGCTGAATGAACGCTAAGGAGAAGTGGACTTTGTGCTGGCTTTGTGCTGCTTGTCGCTCTGCGTGTCAATAATTTAAAAGCCTGTACATCACCTATTTTCCTGTCTCACTGTCTTGTCTTGCGTGAAGTTAAAATGTTTTATAATAGTGAGATGTTACTCATATCCTTAGCCCGACATCCACATATCATATGTGTTAACAAAGTGTGTTTTATAAGTTTACATGTGTTTAAAGCATATGGGATGGGTATTTTAAGGCTTAAACTATAAAAATGTTTATTTATATGGTCTTTCTATATCGCGGATTTTCTCCTGTTGCTGATGGGTCTGGAACATAACTTCCGCGATAGGCGGGCAATCACTTATATTTAAAAACCCGCGAAGTCATGAATCCGCGAAAAGTGAACGGCGAAGTAGCGAGGGATTACTGTAGTTTTTTTTTTTTTTTAAGTTCATTGCATTGTATTGCTCCAAATACACTGTGTCAACAAAAATGGAATTTCTGGCTAACCTGGTTGTTTTTACATTATATTACTGAAAGAGATAAAACATCAATGTTATGTGACAATTCTGTGGAGTAATATTTCAGACAAAATCAAATGAATATACACTACTGGTCAAAAGTTTTAGAACATCTCAATTTTTCTTAAAATTTAATTAGTTGAAATGAAATGAATGGCTAAAATGGTGAGAAAGTAAGCAATAAATTGTCAGAGGTTTAAATTTAACATTTGTGTTAGCCAAAACTGAAAAAAAGGAAATATCAGAATATCACAAATGAGCCTTCTTTAGTGAACAACTAATAGGTTACAACCTACAGTTGTTCTGCAGCAATTGAAGTATAACCCCAATTCTCAAAAAGTTGTGATGCTGTGTAAAATGTAAATAAAAAAACAGAATGCAATGTTTTGCAAATCTCATAAACTCATATTTTATACACAATAGAACATAGAAAATATATCAAATATTTAAAATTAGAAAATGTACCATTTTAGGAAAACAATACGGTAATTTTGAATTCGGGAGCAACACTTCTCAGAAAAGTTGGGACCGGGCCATGTTTACCACTGTGTAGCATCCCCTCTTCATTTAACAACAGTCTGTAAACATCTGGAAACTGAGGAGACCAGCTGCTGGACTTTTGAGAGAGGAATGTTGTCCCATTCTTGTCTGATATAGAATTCTAGCTGCTCAACAGTCCTGGGTCTTGTTTGTCATATTTTTCGTTTCATGATGTGCCAAATGTTTTCAATTGGTGAAAGGTCTGGACTGCAGGCAGGCGAGTTCAGCACCTGGACTCTTTTACTACCGAGCCATGTTGTTGTAATAGATGCAGTATGCGGGTTTAGCATTGTCTTGCTGAAATATGCAAGGCTGTCCCTGAAAAAGATGTTGTCTGAATGGAAGCATATGTTGCTCTAAAACCTGAATATACCTTTCAGCATTGATTGTGCCTTTCCAGATGTGCATGTTGCCAATTCCACAGGAACTAATACACCCTCATACCATCAGAGATGCAGGCTTTTGAACTGAGCGCTGATAACTAGCCGGATGTTTCCTGTCCTCTTTAGTCCCGAGAACACGGCCTCTACGTTTTCTAAAAAAGAATTTCAAATTTCGATTTCTGTGACCACAGAACACTTTCCCACTTTGCCTCAGTCCATTTTAAATGAGCTTTGGCCAGAGAAGATGCCACCATTTCTGGATCCTGTTCACATATGGCTTTTTTCTTTGCATTATGGAGCTTTAACCTGCATTTGTGGATGGCACAGTGAACTGTGTTCGCAGACAGAGATTTCTGGAAGTGTCCCTGTGCCCATGTAGTGATTTCCATTACAGAATCGTGACTGGTTTTAATGCAGTGCCGCCTAAGGGCCCAAAGATTATAGGCATTCAATTCTGATTTTCACCCTTGTCCCTTGTTCACAGAGGTTTCTTAATTTTACATTGGGGAACATTATTCTGAAATTGTTCCAAAATTTGTATAGTACAGTTTTTTGCAGATTGGTGAACTACTGCTCATCTTTACTTCTGAGCAGCTCTGCCTTCTCTAAGATGCTCTTTTTATACCCATATTATATTACTGACCTGTTGCCAATTAACCTAATTAGTTGCAAAATGTTCCTCCAGCTGTTTCTTTTTGGTACCATTTACTTTTCCAACCTTTTGTTGCCCCCATCCCAACTTTTTTGAGATGTGTTGCTGCCATCAAAGTCAAAATGAGCTAATATTTTTCATGAAATAGTAAAATGTCTCACTTTCAACTTATGATATGTTTTCTATGTTCTATTTTGAATGAAATATGGATTTATGAGATTTGCAAATCATTGCATTCTGTTTTAATTTATATTTTACACAGCTTCCCGAATTTTTTGGATTTGGGGTTATAAATTAAGCCTTGTAAGTTGAAGCAGACAATTTGCACAGATGTCCCACCTTCTGTTGATTACTTAAAAACCCTCTGTCTGTCTTAAAGCAGAGTTGAAACAGACTGTGTTACACCTGCATCATTGTACTGTCCTCCCATCTTGCATAGAAAACACCATCCTCTTATTTGAAAAACAGAGTGGAAACTAGATAAACTCCACCACTCTTTTTGTTTATGCTATATGCTACTTGGGTATGCCGTTCCCTGACATAGCCACCATGGGCAGGAACAAACTTTCACATGCCTCAGACTGGTGTGAATGATTGGCCACCTCCACTATTTTGGGTGAGTCTTCCTTTTTCAACAGACTGCCCCTTTTCTTTTCTGGCCTTCAGACAGTTTAAGACCCTCTATGGACTAAAGAGGGGCCCATCACTGTCTGTGTTGGCCTTTATAACAATGGAATTCAGTTTTCCCGTCCCACATTTTTGTCTTGTGAGAGCAAGTGCTACTTGGCACCCTTCAGTATTGTCCAGGGCCCCTTCACACTGTATCCCCATTTCTCTACCCTGTCAAACCTAATTAGTCTGGGTAGATGGCTCAGAGACCTGAGGATCCTATCTGGGGCTTTTTCCTTTTATATTACACCCAAATGTCAAAGCAAGTGCTGTTTGGTTTCCCTCTGCTTTGTCAGGGTGCATTTTGCATTTTATTCTGTACCATACTGGATTGAGTGACCTGTATGGCCAAATCAAGACCATAGGACAGTCCTGTTCCTGCTCTCCGTAAATACTTCTCCACCGCTTCAAACGGAGCCCTTGCTGTCTCCTTGATCTTCTTCAGCGTAGTTCCTAAATGATTTAATATAGATTGTAATGCCTTAACCGGCTAAGGAGTTCTTCTAATTGTTGAAGATAAGGCAACCTATGTGAAGGAGCTACAAACTCCAGGTGGAATTTGTTTTTCAAACTTGATCTTTGCGAGTAAAAAAAGGAAAGTCACATACTCCCAACTTAGACTGTGAGGCAATCGGTTTGAGATGTCCAGCCTTTGGGTTTGTGTCTGAGTCGTCGGTGTTGCCATTGCTCCAATCTCTCGCTCTCTCACAGCCTTCTTGCTGGGGACCTGCAAACTATAAAAGACAGCCTGCCATAGGTTCTCCGTCTTAACTGAGTGAGTCTGCGAGTGTTATATTGATTTTTTTCAGGGACTTGAGCCTTTCGACAGTATGTATCTTGTTGTTTGTCATGTTAAAGAGGTATACAAGTGTCTCTCCCGCTGGGTCATATTTCCTGTCCATACCATTCCCATACTTGAAGCTGGTACATTGGCCTAAAATCTGTCTTCTGTGTAATTAGCACTCCTGGACAGTGACCAGGGATCTGTTGCCTATCAATCAATGTCCTGTCAGACTGTTTTCTTGTTCAATTTTCTGCCCATGACTGGTATAAGATGTGATGCTGGTTGTGTGGTCTGGGTTTGGCCACTGGTCTGGGGTTTGGTCACAATAAATTTGTTTTACAAGTCTTCTGCCAAATAGACAGCCAGAAAAACCACTGAGCCTCAAACCCAAGACACATTAATACAAAATAGGGTTTAGAATAAAATAAAATATTTATTCTTTCAGCAGCGCCTCTTCACAATCCTGCTTCCAAAGAGAAGATAATAATATACAAAACAAACACATTTTATCTCCTTTCTACTTTAAGTGTTGCCCGCTGCCTCCCGACTCTGACTTCCTGATGTGAGGCAGTGGACTCCTTTTAAATTGGACCTGGGAATGCTTCCAGCGTCACACTGTGTCTTCGAAGAAGCACTTCTGGGCCATTGAAAAAGTAGGGAAGTTCTCCCCAGACATTGCCCTATTTTATATCCAGGGATCCCGACAGGGCCGAACTTCCAGACTCTAAATCCCAAGCACCCCTGTGGGAGTTCTGACTGGGTTATCATACGAGGACCACTGGCACCTGTCGTATGGGGGATGGAACAACTCCCTATCTACTTTTACCAGTTTATCCGTTAAACTATACTGGCCAGGTACAAATTTATTTCCTCACTCCACCGGCCAATTTGCTTGCGTCATCGCACTGGCCTCCCATCTGAGTAATGAATCATCCTCTGATCTAGCCGGGATGCCTGTTCTCCTCCTATATTATGTAGTTATTTATTTAATTTGTCTGAAATATTCTTTCATACAGTTCGGCTAATTCAGGTAGTATTGTTTTCTTGAATTTGTCCCTCTAGCAGTTACCACTTTGTAGTTTATTTGTAAGAAATTTCACACTAGGAAATCTGTATTTTCTGTCAGTCCCATAGCATATGAATCTAACAGTAAACCTCAATGATACATCTACATAAATGTTCTACATACTTTAGGCTCATCTTAGAGTGTATTTCTAAACCTTCATTGAATGGATAAGTTAAACTGTATGCCCAAGGGGCCACCTTGCTAAAGTAAGCATGTGCTTTACAAGGGCATAAGGTGATGAGCAAAGCGCAACACAGCAGACATTTTCATCAGGTAGTAATGAGCTGTTGGCTAGAGTCACCCAGACAGCAAATGTTTCAACCAGGTGTAAAATTAGAACGTCATAGGTGCTGGTTTGCTGAAGAATTTAATTCTGTAATTCTGTTTAATTACGTGCTGAAATAAAACTAAAGCATTGTTGTTAAATAAAAATCATATAATATATGCAATATGCATATATGCAGTTAATAAACTGATCGTTATCATTTAATTATTTGAGGTTGGTAGACAATAAGTAGGCAGTTACATTATCCTCTGTTTTTCATACATTTGCTGTGATGCACTACACAAGTGGTATGCAGTATTCATTTGCCAAGCTGAAACAATTTGGTAACACAATTGAAATTCCTGGTACTCTTTTGTCACTTCCCTTCTCTTTAATTCTTTAGACATTTTTCTTGTGTAATTGCTTTCAGTAAAATTGAACACTACTTTGTGTAGCAGTCTGGCAATTAAAACTTTTTTGAATATGCCTTCTGGAAAACAGCAAATGGAAATGTCCTCTGCAGTTTGGCAAGAATGGAGGTTTTATGGAATTGTCTTGTCAATCCTGATGATGAAGAGAACTCTCAATATCTTCAAAACACTTAACAAAATTCAATGAAAAGGATATTGAATAGTCTTTTTATATTAGAGTGTTCATGCTCAATATGGATCTTTGTTTCCTTGATCTACTCTAAGGAAAACATTAGTGTTGCAGTATTTCACACAAACAACAAACACCACTTATTTTAAATATCATCTTCCTAAAGCAACCACAATTTCAAAGCTCTTTGAACATATAGATACATTTTACTACTGTCTGCATTTTCTTTTTCTTCACTGCTGGAGGACAGGCAGGTTAAGTGACTTGGTGAAAGTCACACCGTGGATCATAGGTGGGGATTTAATTCAGCTCCTTACTAAGTACTGTGGTGAAGCGTGTTAGTGGTCTATGGCGGTATATATTTTTAGTGTAAAACCAGTGCATTCAGGCTCGGTTGGTGTAGGTGCACGCTGTTACCAGGTCATATGTCCCCTGGGTATTTAATTGGGAAATTGACTGATCATATATTCACATGTAATCACAGTCCGTTCAGACGGCTTTCTCATTGACACTTTGCAGGTTCAAGGCACCTGCACCAATGAGATTTTAAAAGGAGCCTGAGCAGGATAGAAATGAATGGAATTGAAACTGAAAGAAAAACTGGAGGTAAAATTGGAAGGAATCAAGATCATAGTAGAGCCAGTGTGACTGAGGGTAGGGTCACTCCTGCTGAGCAGTGGATTAGAGCAGGAGCGGCTGATTGCTCCGGTGAGGTCCCATGGATGCCAAATGACAGCAGTGAGACAAGGGAGGGGGGCTTGTGGGGTCTCCATGGACACTGAGGAATGTTGGTGGGGACATAGGTCAAAAAGGGTTGGCTGCACTTGTTGGTGTGTCTGTCTGACAGCTGAGAAGACCTTGTGGGTGAGCAGCAGAGACGAGGTCTAGGAAGGAGTACTGAGGTTCCTTGTTTTTACTAAATAGATTCTGACTGTGATTTTATTCTTGATTTTAACCTGTTATGGAATTATTTATTAAGGTCTATTTATTTAGTGAACTACACTGCATTTTATTGCTGGGACACTTTATTGTTTGAATAAAAAAACACTTAGAACTGCTACACCATACCTTTACTTGTTTGAGTCCTCAGTCCATCTCGGTACGTGACTATCAATGTCCAGGTGCAAGAAGAGATGATGCCAGCAACCGGCAACCCTGGGCATCACAAGTACAAACTGAGTGCTGACACATAATAATTCAGTTATAATACTCTGACAATAAATTATTTAGTTATACTATTATCATACACATAAACAGACAAATTATAGTAGACATCCAGGAAAATAAAAGTAATTTCAGTGATTAACATAAATAAATCATGACAATATAAAGTTCATTAATATTTATCTTCTGCTCACAGTATGTAATCTCTGAAAACCATATAGGTTGGTCTTCTTTTCCACTGTATAGCTCTCACTTCAGTCACAATTCTCTCAAAACTCCTAACCAACTCTCATCATCCCTCATTTAAGGTTAACTCTTTTGTGCCAAGGCTCACTACAGCTGTTTTTATACCAGGACTCTCCCAAAAAGCTGAATATTTTTGTAAAACTCTCTTACAACTGTTGGCAGCTCCCACCCCCTCCTGTAACTCTTGACTCCCATCTGAAGATTCCCCCATGATAAAGAGCTACAAAAGACATGTGAGCTTGAGGATGCAAGAAAGTTGAACTGTCCCAATTATCAGGATTCATTATTCTGTCTAAATTCACTACCTTACAATCATTTTCTTTCCACCATTCTGTGGAGTCAGTGGGTTACATGTATATTAGGCCAGTTGTGCCATAAAGGTACATGCTTCCCCTAAATAGCATTAATTCAATTATATCCTTGTGTAAACCATTCTACTGTATGTCTTTTGATCCATTTGATATACCTTGAAAGGTTTTTCTTTCTTACCAACCATAACCCGCTGTTTAGGCAAGTAAATAAACCTGCTTTTGGTAATCCACAGTCAGTACTGAATTATGAATTTGCAGCTTTCAAGTTTTGAGTTGGCCTGTGGAGTGGATTGTACTAAATTACCATACTTCAATCTTTCCGTTATTAGCCTAAGTGAAGCTGCATCCTGGTTAACACCCACACCAACTGTAGCCTTAATTATTGTTACCTTTTTAATTGTTAGCAATCAATTTTTATTTTCTGCTGCATATTTCTAAAAGAACATAATTTAAAAGCATTGTACAAGATTATTCATAGCATAACTATGAAATACAACAATAATATTTTAAGTATTAAAATTAAGACATTTTCTTGTTTTTCATACTTGTGGTCCTCTTAGACTTTATAAAAACTACAGTAAGTGTTGTAAGAATGCACAAGTCTTTTCATTTCACAAAAATAAATGGGGTTAAATTGTTTTCCCATTTTAAGTATTTTTTAATTATCAGTTTTGGATCAGCTTCAGCTTAGTCTTCAGTTATTAGAAATAATGAGTGACTTTTTCAAATCTGGCAAAGCTTCGTGAAGGAGTAAAAATACATGTACATCTTGTTGAGCGTAGCTTACATAAAAATAAAAGATGCATTTTGCTCAATTTTTGTGAGATCTACACATTATGCTTGTTAATCTTCATTATACAATATTAATTTGTCAATTAAAAACATTACAGCCAGTTAGAAATGAAGTAGTTTTTAATATATTTCTCCAATGCTTATTTTGAAAAATAAAGTTAAAACATTGACTTTAAACCAGAGATTTGCAGGTTTAATTCCCATCTATGACTCACTTGTTAACCACCTGTGCTCAAACAATTCTGTAAACATTTGTAGCATGTTCTAATCTTGTGAGTCACCTTGAATAAAGGACTTGTCTAAATATTTAATAATAAAAGAAAAAGGACATTCATATCTTAAGGTGTAAATAGTGTTAATAATTAGAAGAATGGGTTTAGTGTAAAAAGTTCAGTGTAGTTTTAAGATGCTTCAACACATGTTTCATATACTTCCAGTCATAAATGTATTGTTTACAGCATTTTAGATCTTTTTTTGCTTATGTTACAGGTTTACAGGGTCATTATTGTTACACATACAGAGTACATTGACCTCAGAACTAATTTATCTAAACATAGAAGCAATGAATTTTATACCAAATGCAGTACTTCTGCTGCCTCAGTAATTGCAGTACTTGACCAGTTTTGAGTGGCAAAAGAGCCTAATATGCACATTACTAGGATATTATTTTAGTTAGATTAATAATTTAAGTTAGTGCATGGGCACAGTGTATACAGCAAGTGTATCCAATCATCCATCTATTTAGTTCCACATTCCAAAAACATACTTTTAAATGGATTGACATTTCTATATTAGTGCCATGCCACAGCCTTTTGGCACTCCTCCCACATGTAATTCGTCTCTAGCCAAGGTCCACATGTGCAGATCATGTCTGACCACAGCTCCCATTTTTAGTTTGCATAGTAACTGTAATTCCTTTACCAGTCTTCTTTTGTTCTCTTTGTCTCCTGACCTTCACACTTGGCTCATGCTGCATTGTTTGACTGTGTTTTGCCTGTGATTTGAAGTTTGCTTAGGTTATCTCTTTTGCATTTGATCTTTATGTATGTGTTTTTATTTTCCATCCTCGCCTGAGGTCTTTCCAGAAAGCAGGATTAATGTGAAACCCATTTAAAGTAAGTTGGAATTCATGGAAATCAGACTAATTCTGTTCTAGAAAACATTGACTAAGCCAAATCTGTTTTTCTGGGACAGATTAAACCAGAATTATGTGACCTGTGAGGCCAAAGATGTGGATAACCCTCTAACCATTCATTCATAGAAGAGTAGGTCCTTTGCCAAATTCTTCAGGGACACAAAGTCAGACTGTGATCAGATATTCTGTCATATGCAGAGGAGAATCTTCTTGAATGTTACCGTTTTACATTGTTGTGATGTAAGATTTTGCATATAACTTGATAAATATTTTGTATGTCTTTATTTGTAATTTAGGCAAAGCAATGTAATTTAGTGTTACATTAGTGAGAAGCATTCATGTTTACCCCTCCCCCTCCTTAGGTATAGGTCTCTTTGAATTTTACGACAGAGATGGGGGGTTGAATGTGCCTTAAACCAGTTTGGCAAGTATTTCTCTGCTAAAGTCTTTCAACCCCCGCAAGGAAGCCAGGTTGCCTAACATATGGTCTTGGGGGGGGGGGTGTCAGGTTTTAGGATGTTGTATTCCCCCATTGGTCTGAAGTATGGCTGTTTGGAATTGCTTGTATCAGAAGCCTTTAAGTACCATGAAGTCCTATTGGCTGTAGGGGTTTGGCAGAGAATCTATAAATCTGCTTGCTCAACCACATTCTCTCTCTCTTACTAACCTCTGATGATGAAGAAGCATCTCTCTTACTAACAACTGATGAAGACGATCACACCATGAACTAAAAGGACAACACAATGGGGAGCACAGCTCGGCAGCCTTATTGAACAGACATGTGGCTGAAAGCTGACCACAAATGAACTAAAGACATTTTAAGTAACTAACAAATCTGTGTGCTGCCTGAACTACACATCACCATTTAATCAGGTTGTATGGTTGCCAATATTCAAATGTACTTTGCATATTGTTATTATTTATGAATATTACCAATAATACATTGTTTAAATTGTAACTTAACTCTTGCTTGTCTTTTACTATACCTAATTGCCTGAGGTTATAGATATAGAAGAGAAGGTGGGGATAAGTTATATACTATAATACCTTATAAACAGTGGTAAGTCTGTGAGATTAGGCATTCTGACAAAGGCTACTTATTAATAATACAATAGGGGAAAGTAGAGCAATATATTACTCTACCAAGATAAAACATACATGTGAGGCTTTATCATATCTAAACAAAATTCCAAAACTTACCAAGTTCAATGTAACCCATTATAGCTTTGAGATGATATCAATTCTATTTTTTTTTTTTTTTTGGTAAAAGGTAGGTTTCTTCACAACATTGAAGATGTAATTCACGGCAAAGCAATCGCAAAATTATGTGTAATTTTGAAGTGGTATCAACACATACACACACAAATACGGACTTAAATAAGTAACCACCACCGAAGAGGAATTCCACAGAATCGTAGGTAGGGCAGTTGAATTTAAACAACTGCACCATTTCCAGGCAATAATAAATTATAAGAGACTGGCTAGTGGAACAAGCTGTCCACCTTCAACCCTTCTGTGGAGTCCCTCACTTTTTTTTTTTTTTTTAAATATTTTTATTTTATTAATTTTCATTGTAATCATTCCATACAAACAGATCAATTTATAACCCAACAAATTTGAAGACAAATCAAACCCCACCCCTGAGAAGGAGAGCTTAGCTAAAGGAAAATTGCTTTAAGCTTTTTAATAAGGCAACATTAGACAAAAGAAGGGGAGAAGTAAATATCTATATAAATATGAGATGGAGAAGGGAGTTAAATGCAATAATAGTTAATTCTCTTATTCTAAAATAATATTGATTAAATCCTGCCATGTTTTGAAAAAATTTTGTACAGATCCTCTAACTGAAAATTTGATTTTTTCCAATTTCAAATAATATAAAACATCGGTTTCCCACTGACTTATAAGAGGAGAATTAGGATTCTTCCAATTTAACAAAATAAGTCTGCGTGCCAAAAGTGTAGTGAATGCAATCACCGTTTGCTTGTCCTTCTCCAATTCCAGTCCATCTGGAAGGACACCAAACACAGCTGTTAGTGTGTTAGGAGGGATTGTGATACTAAGGCTGTCAGAGAGGCACTTAAAAATTTTTGTCCAAAATGATGTTAGTTTGGTGCAGGCCCAGAACATGTGACCCAGTGAGGCAGGAGCTTGGTTGCAGCGCTCGCAGGTTGGATCCTGGCCTGGAGAGTCCCTCACTTTTTAAAGAAACCCCTCTAAAGACTCTATTCTTCAGTGGATACCTATACCCCATATGCTTGTTAAAGCAGTTTTGATTTGGGGTTCTTAGGGAATAAGGTAATAATATTACTTCTGTATTGTATTCTGTATTGTAGTTCATTTGGCTGATGGATTTGTCAAGTAAAGCGCAAGTATGTATATCAGATGCTTAGTACAAATATCAATGTACCCTCTTATACATACTTAAGATAATACAAGATGCCAGGAACAAATTACATATATTGAGGCCAAATATCCAGGGTCTCAAATTTGAACAGGGTAAATTACCATTCAAAGTGTGGGTAGTGTTCCAAGAAAGTAATTATCCTTTGGTTTCTTTTGACATATAATTACAGGACAATACTGGGTTAAATGTAGGCAGAATAATGTTTGAGATCTCTCATTAACAACTAGGAAAACTGTATGTATGTTGAATACTTAATGGCATGGGTCTTAGACTTTTTTTTTTTTTTGTTCTTTATTTCGCCTTATACAATTTCTTGTATTAGGAATTTGTTAGTTTTCGCATACCCCTTGGGGTCAGAGCGCAGGGTCAGCCATTGTACAGCGCCCCTGGAGCAATTACAGGTTAAGGGTCTTGCTCAAGGGCCCAGCAGAGTAGGATCTCCTTTGGCACTGACAGGGATTCGAACCGGCAACCTTCTGGACACCAGCACAGATCCTTAGCCTCAGAGCCACCACTATATCATTAATATTGCAAAACCAAAATACAATGCTTACTTGAGGGCATATAACATTTCAACATTTCAATATTTCCAGGGGTACATTTTGTACAGTAAAACAATTTACCCAACAAAGTTTACTCAAATTTCAGTGATTAACTGTTTTCAATATGAATTCTTTCAGTGACATTCCACCACTCTGCCTCCCTTTCCTTATTTGCTTCTACCATGCTGCTCCTGTTTTGTAATATGTGCTGGTAATGTTCGCCACTACCACCAGCAACTCTTGTTCTGCTGGCATGAAGGTTGATCCTCTGTTTCACAGACTTGTAGTTCATAGTTGATCGGTTGTTCAATGCTCGATTTAGAATGGCATTTAAATTCTAGTGTGAGTATACATTAATTTGGATCAACCTATCTAAGAATGCATGAGCCAAATGAAATTTAGTGTACTGGAACAAGATAATCCAGTGATGTGAAATCATGCTGTTGCTAACTGGAATTAATTCTGAAATTTAGGTTTATCTAATCTGTTGTTCTGGAACAGATTTCTGCTTGTTATAGGTGTTTATTTATACTTAATAATCAGTTTGGGCCACATCTGAGTACATCCTTTAAAAGAAATGAATAGGTGTTGAAAAGCTCTTAAGTACATCCTCCATGCTCATGTCCAGCCCATCTGGATGGGTTTTAGACACCATATTGTCATAGTTTTGGTTTCTCCAAAAGACTCTAACATACACTTGACATTTTCATGTTCTGTGGGTGAAAATAAGTATTGCTGGACAGATGGCTAAAGAACAATTGCATAACACCTTCAAGACAAAAAAACTCGAATAATATTCAAGACTGTTTTACTGAACTCTTAAACTATTTAATTGATGTTCTTTCATTTAGTTGAAGACTGTCTGGTGAGGTATAGGATAAAACACAATTGATTGATGGAGCCTACTATTTGGATGTAATGAATAGTTTAGTGTTGGTTGGTGTATACAGGCTGATTGGCTGCATTCAATATAGGAATCTATGACCACTCCCATTCCCTCCGGTGATTGGCTGTCAGAATGCTTATACTTTGCTGCTTGCAAGACCCCTCTTCTATGCCCTGCCTCCAGATTTCACCTTACTTGCTTCCCTTACAACATTTTAATATAAAGAGAATGTTAAAAAATATCTTGCCATAATAATTCATCTAAAAAGTCTACCAAGCCATTCACTTTTGTGAATATAAAATATGCACAATTATTTAAATAAGATGGAATTTAAAGTTCTACTGTAACCCTTGTAACTTAAAGAGAAACATTTTTAGATAATATTTTAAATTAAAATTAAAATTTGCAGATCTCTAGGTTGTGCATAACGAAGAGAAAGAAATTGAACATTAATTTTTGCATTTCCTTTTATTGTCACTTAAGCCTGTTTTTAACTGGTATTGCACAAGAGTTTATTATGGTCGAGAGCCTTCCTGGAGGTACTACAGAGCTCACACACTGGAATTTGGTCTTGTGTCATATTGAATATTATAATGATGCCAGTTGTGTATTAACAGCCAGCCAGACTTTTGCCCGACGGTTGCTGTTTTGCATATCACAGCAAATTATGAGTGCCATAAATGACACATTGCTATTTACTTAATTAATTAAAATTAGGCACACATCCTGCCTGCAGATGCTCTTAGTTTCATGCATTCATCAAATATTAGTTTTACAGCATCTTATTAACAAAGCCTTCTGAGCAGTAAGGGAGTGTTATGCTTATTAGTTGTGATTTGCAGTAGGTCCATGGTCAAAAATAAAATAAAATTGGAACATGTCTCCTTTAATCTAATAAGCACTTTATTCAAATCTTTTTGGAAAGCTTGAAAATGACTTTAAAATTAATGCATTTTTGTGTCACTTTAACTGTTTTATACAGTGATCCATAGGAAGCATTTCAGAAATAACACTTTCTGGCCCCTGGTTCTTGTGTACTCGCAGTCAATTAATATAAATGGACTTCAAAGTGTAAGCTACAAGGATCATACCCCATTGGGCTCTGAGAATACTGGTTCACTTTGAAACCTATTTTGCTCAGTTAGTTCTGTTTTGGTGCTTCTACTTTGGTATTTGGTAAGTAAATATACTATTTTCTTGCCTTGTTATTGGTAGTAGATAGTGACTTATGAGAACAGGATCGGACAACATAAGTACTAGATAGCACAAGCATTGTTCTTTATTAAATAACATTAGTGAGTAAAGTAGGTGATTTACTTGCTTTACCATAAAACAACAATGACATAGTGCAAAATAGTAAAAGCAAGATGCATACTGTTACATACATGCATGACCAGAACTGTATGTACAGTTTACAGTTAATGTATAGTGTCCAGAAGACAGTACACTGTTTGTAAATGGTGAGGGCAAAGATTGGTACTATGAGAAGAAGCATTATACAGTTCAATGTCTGTGAGCCAAAAAGAGACACCGTAGCACCTCTTAACATCCCATGTGGTAGCAAGACAGTGTCTGAATTTGTTCCAGAATAGAGTGTCGTAGAGAGGATAGCCAACACACAGGGCAGCATTAGTTGAGGTGAATTCTAATTTTTCCATCATCCTTCTTTTCTGTGACTGTTACCATTATGTCCAGTTTTAATCTTGTAGTGTAGCTACCTTCCTGATTTAAACACTTCAGCAATGAATAATACACTAGTGTGTACAGACTTTTAGAATGTCACACATGTTAAAGGACCTCAGTATGCTCATAAAGAGGAAACAGCTCTGGCTGTATTTGTACATATTGTCTTTATTGTCCAACCACTTCATTCTGCTATCCTGATGAAGGCCTGAGTATTTTGAACTCCATCAACTCCTTTATTTTTGTGATGTTCTTTTGCAGAGGTTTGTTCTTCAGTCACATGACAAAGTCCTCCACCACCTGTCTATGCTCCTCTTGATCTCCATTATCAATATATCCTACTATTATAAATAAATATTACATAGTGTTCAAAAATCATATTTTAGGACATTGTACAGCAATGCTGAGCTTGATCTAGAATATTTGTTTTGCACATGATATGAAGTTATTAGGTAACATCACAAAGGCTCATTTCTTCAATAATGTATTTTAGAAGAGCAGTTGCTGTTGTCATCCGCATATTGATTTGGTAAAATTTTACACCGGATGCCCTTCCTGATGTAATTCTCCCCATTTATCCGGGCATGGGACCTGCACGAAGAAACACACTGGTTTGTGCATCCCCTGTGACTGGGAGAGTATACAGAGGGAGAGGATGGCAAAGAAGAAGTGGGATAGTCAGAGAGATGCAGAAAGTAGACAAGAGTACAAGGAGATAAGGCACAAAGTGAAGAGAGAGGTGGCAAAGGCTAAAGAAAAGGCTTATGATGAGTTGTATGAGAGGTTGGACACTAAGGAGGGAGAAAAGGATCTGTAACGATTGGCTAGACAGAGGGACCGAGCTGGGAAAGATGTGCAGCAGGTTAGGGTAATAAAGGATAAAGATGGAAATGTACTCACAAGCGAGGAGAGTGTGTTGAGCAGATGGAAAGAGTACTTTGTGAGGCTGATGAATGAAGAGAATGAGAGAAAGAAGAGGTTGGATGATGTGGTGATAGTGAATCTGGAAGTGGAACGGATTAGTAAGGAGGAAGTAAAGACAGCTATGAAGAGGATGAAGAATGGAAAAGCTGTTGGTCTAGATGACATACCTGTGGAAGCATGGAGGTGTTTAGGAGAGATGGAAGTGGAGTTGTTAACCAGATTGTTTAATGGAATCTTGGAAAGTGAGAGGATGACTGAGGAGTGAAGTGGAAGTGTACTGGTGCCGATATTTAAGAATAAGGGGGATGTGCAGGACTGTAGTAACTACAGGGGGATAAAATTGATGAGCCACAGCATGAAGTTATGGGAAAGAGTAGTGAAAGCTAGGTTAAGAAGTGAGGTGATGATTAGTGAGCAGCAGTATGGTTTCATGCCAAGAAAGAGCACCACAGATGCGATGTTTGCTCTGAGGGTGTTGATGGAGAAGTATAGAGAAGGCCTGAAGGAGTTGCATTGCGTCTTTGAGGACCTGGAGAAAGCATATGACATGATGCCTCTAGAGGAGTTGTGGTATTGTATGAGGAAGTTTGGAGTGGCAGAGAAGTATGTAAGAGTTGTACAGGATATGTACGAGGGAAGTGTGACCGTGGTGAGGTCTGCGGTGGGAGTGACGGATGCATTCAAGGTGGAGGTGGGATTACATCAGGGTTCGGCTCTGAGCCCTTTCTTATTTGCAATGGAGATGGACAGGTTGACAGACGAGATTAGACAGGAGTCCCCGTGGACTATGATGTTTGCTGATGACATTGTAATCTGTAGTGATAGTAGGGAGCAGATTGAGGAGACCCTGTTGAGGTAGAGATATGCTCTAGAGAGGAGAGGAATGAAGGTCAGTAGGAACAAGTCAGAATACATTTGTGTAAATGAGAGGGAGGTCAGTGGAATGGTAAGTATGCAAAGAGTAGAGTTGGCAAAGGTGGATGAGTTTAAATACTTGGGATCAACTGTACAGAGTAATGGGGATTGTGGAAGAAATGTGAAAAAGAGAGTGCAGGCAGGATGGAATGGGTGCAGAAGAGTGTTAGGAGTGATTTGTGACAGACGGATATCAGCAAGAGTGAAAGGGAAGGTCTACAGGATGGTAGTGAGACCAGCTATGTTATATGGGTTGGAGACGGTGGCACTGACCACAAAGAAGGAGACAGAGCTGGAGGTAGCAGAGTTAAAGATGCTAAGATTTGCATTGGGTGTGACAAGGATGGCCAGGATTAGAAATAAGTACATTAGAGGATCAGGTCAAGTTGGACGGTTGGGAGACAAAGTCAGAGAGGCGAGATTGCGCTGGTTTGGACATGTGCAGAGGAGAGATGCTGAGCATACTGGGAGAAGGATGCTAAGGATGGAGCTGCCAGGGAAGAGAAAAAGAGGAAGACCTAAGAGAAGGTTTATGGATGTGGTGAGAGAGGACATGCAGGTGATGAGTGTAACAGAACAAGATACAGAGGACAGAAAGATATGGAAGAAGATGATCCGCTGTGGCAACCCCTAACGAAAGCAGCCAAAAGAAGAAGAAGAAGAGCAGTTGTTGTACTTAGAATATTAAGCTCTGATGGTATGACTGGTGTAGAAATTATTAAAAAAACAAAATAGAGTTTTCAACATGAGGCATACTTGGTTAATAAATCATTCATCGATCTATTCTTTGATTCTGCCTTTTCCAATACATGGTTTCAAAGCACTGGATGTTCTAACTTTGAAAACAGTGTTTAAGGCAGGAACCAACACACTTCTTTGCAGCACACATTCATGATCTTTTATATCAGCTCAATTTAGAATCACATCCTCAGCATCTGGCAATATAATTTAGTCATGAACTCTGACGATCATCTGCAAGTGATAGGAAGAGGTAGCATAACATTCTCATACCGATGTAATCTAGTTTAGTGTCACAGGAACCTGGACCCTATAGCGACATCATCAAATATGAGGCAAGAACCACACTTCACGGAAAATCAGTCCATTTAACAGCCCACTCACACATACCCACCCTCACAGGGGTCCACTTTATGTAGAATCACAAATTAATCTGTGGAAGGAAAACACAATGGAAAATACACACAGACAAGAGGACGAAGTCAGAACTCCAAAGAAAAGAAATGGTCATTGAATTCAAAACCAGGGTCTGTGTGGCAGCAGTGTTAACCATTGCATCAATGATCTATCCAGAACAATGATGTTTCTTAGTAATTTGAGTTTATTTCCATGAAATGTCATAGCAACTAAAACAATAGTTTTAAAAACCCATTATTCACTGAGAATGCATCAACTTATTTTAGGTGCATTGGATATCCCACAAGAAATCTTTTTATTTGGTACACTTGGGAGACTTTGGAAATGGTAGCAAATTGTTGGGATAGCGAAGTGGGAAAATGTCTTGAGAAATAAACTAAATAGTTTTTTTAAATAAATGTTGTTGCAGAGAAATACAAAGTAAATAAAAAAGTCTCAAACCACTCGTATAAATAAACTCCAATGTGGATATTCTTTATCTACACCAGCTGATAGTGCTCCCTACGTGCTTTGTTTAATGTAATATGGCGGACTGAAGAAATCTAACACAAAACGTCTCATAGTCAGCTAGGTTGATTTACATTTAATGACTACGAAACATTTCTTTTTCTTTTTTTTTAAACATTTTATTAATTTTATGAAAATCAAATAACATTCCATACAAGCAAGTCAGGTTTAAAAAACCTAGGTTTGAAACAAATCAACCCCCACCCATGAGAAAGAGCTAGGCCAGCAGAGTAAAACTTTAATGATAGTAAAAATATGTAAATAAATAAATGAGTGAAAATAAATTGAATAAAAAGAGGGGAGATAATCTGCTTCCTCAATTTAAATGCTTATTCTAAATTATTTTTGATTAGATGATGTCAAGTTTTGAAAAGGTTTTGTACAGATCATCTAAGTGAGAATTTGATTTTTTTTCCAATTTCAGATAATATATAACATCAGTTACCCACTGACTTAAAAGAGGTGAGTTAGGATTCTTCCAATTGAGCAAGATAAGTCTGCGTGCCAATAGTGAAGCAAAGGAAATTACAGTTTGTTTGTCCTTCTCCATTTTAAGCCCATCTGGAAGTACACCAAACACAGCTGTTAATGTATTATGAGGAATTGTGACATCCAAGCTGTCTGAAAGGCATTTAAAGATTTTGGTCCAGAATTATGTTAATTAGGTGCACGGCCAAAACATGTGACCCAATGAGGCTGGAATTTGATTGCAACGTTCACAGGTTGGATCTTGCCCTGGAAACATTTTAGACAATTTTAAACAAGACAGATGTGCTTGATATATAATTTTAAGTTGAATAATTGTATGCTCCTGGGGACCCGGGTTCGCTTCCCGGGTCCTCCCTATGTGGAGTTTGCATGTTCTCCCCGTGTCTGCGTGGGTTTCCTCCGGGCGCTCCGGTTTCCTCCCACAGTCCAAAGACACGCAGGTTAGGTGGATTGGCGTTTCTAAATTGGCCCTAGTGTGTGCTTGGTGTGTGGGTGTGTTTGTGTGTGTCCTGTGGTGGGTTGGCACCCTGCCCCGGATTGTTTCCTGCCTTGTGCCCTGTGTTGGCTGGGATTGGCTCCAGCAGACCCCCGTGACCCTGTGTTCGGATTCAGCGGGTTGGAAAATGGATGGATGGATAATTGTATGCTTTGCATATATTGAACGAAAGTGATTTCTGTGTATTACTACCTTCCACTCCTTTTCTGAGATGTTGAGTGAGAGATACTTTTCCCACTGTACTCTGGGATCTTTGAAAGGGATGGACTTTAAAATATTTTTATATATCACAGAAACGCTGTCTGAGTTCTCAAGACTGGTCAATATTTTTTCCGAAATAGAGGTACGTAGGAGGTGAGGGAAATTGGGCAGGTTTTGTTTAACAAAGTTTCTAATTTGAAGGTAGTAAAAGAAATGTGTTGTTGGAAAGTTAAATTTGGAATGTAATTGTTCATAGGATGCGAAGACGTTGTCTATGTACAGATCTCTAAGTGATTTAACCCCAAATGTTTTCCAGACATTAAAAACTGCATATGTTTGAGAGGGTGGAAAAAGGTGGTTCTTGTGCAGAGATGCCACAGATAAAAGCTTCTCTGTCTTACAATACTTCTTACATTGGTTCCATATTCTGAGCGAGTGAAGCACAATTGGGTTGTTAGTATATTGGCGATGACTTGTACTTATTGGGGTACAAAGCAAGGAATATAAAGAAGTACTGCAGGATTTTATTTCTATTGTGGACCAAGCCTGTGTCTGTTCATCTATTTGTGTCAATGTCCAGGTTTTTATAGCTTGTATATTCGTCGACCAGTAATAAAATTGAAAGTTAGGTACAGCCATGCCACATTCTGCCTTAGGTCTTTGTAGGGTTGCCTTTTGCATACGTGGATGTTTTGAATTCCAAATAAATGAAGTTATGGTTGAATCTAATTTCTTAAAAAATGATTTATTGATTGATATATTGGAATGTTTTGAAATAGAAAAAGAAGCTTAGGAAGATATTCATCTTGACAATGTTAATTCTTCCATCTAAAGTGAGGTAGAGCATAGACCATCTATGCAAGTCTTGCTTAATTTTTTCCATGCTGACAGCAAATGTTTTTTGATAAAGAGCTTTATGTTTATTTGTGATGTTTACCCTATTTAAACTGATCTGCGATGATAAAATGGAAGGTGTCCAATCTAATATTGTGTGCTTGAGAATTCACTGGAAAGAGAACACTTTTATTCAAATTAATTCTGAGACCAGAAATCTTTTGAAATTCTGTTAGTACTGTTAGAACTGCAGGCACAGTATTTTGTGGATCGAATATATACAGTACCATATCATCTGCATATAGAGAAATTTTCTGTTTGAGTCCTTCTCTGATAATCCCCTTTATGTCATAAGCATTTTGACAATGAGCTGCCAGTGGCTCAATGGCGATTGCAAATAGCAGTAGTGAAAGATGCCCGGACACAGACAGACACGGAGACAGGCAGATGTCCACAAGCACACATGTTTATTTCACACCACACTACACAGCACAAACACAGTACACAAATTAGCAAAATTAGCACAAAAACAGCTCACAGTCCTTTTCTCTTCACTCTATTGCCGCCTCCACTCCTCGCAAGCTCCATCTTCTTCCCCCCAATTCCGGCTCCTCGAATGGAGTGAGGCTGCTTCTTTTATCTCTCACCGGGATGTGCTCCAGGTGCTCCCTGACAATCTTCCGGCAGCACTTTCTGGTGTGGCGGAACTGCTGCCCTTTCACCCGGAAACACTCCGGGCATACCTGGACTCTCTTCTGGCAGCATTTCCTGGTGTGGCAGAAGTGCTATCGTCCAGGGCTCCACAATTGTCCGGGCGCATCATGGCAGTGGCCACGGGCCCCAACAGGGATGAGCTTCTGACTCCGTGGCCCCCATGTAGACCAGGGTGGCAGCAAAAACAAATCACTAATTAAGAAAAGGGTTAAAATGAAAACCTGCAGCCACTGCAGCCCTCCAGGACCAGAGTTTGAGAACCCTGGTTTACAGTATTAATGCTGATGTTGCCAAACCAACAAATAAAAGCAAATGTAACAACAGATTAATTAAAGGACTTGTTAAAAATGTCTTTATGGTTTTGTCCACTTTACATCTACTGAGTTTTTTTAAAGAAATAAAGCTGTGTCTGCTCCTTCTTACAAATTTTATTCTGTGTTAAGATCAAAGTTAAGTCTGTTATCAATGATTGTCCCCAGATATTTGTAGAGCTCTGCCATCTTAACTGTCTCTCATTTTTAGAGGTGAAACGGTGGAAGGAGGGGAGCACTTGAAATCTACAGCCATATCCTGTGTCTTAGAAATATTTATCTGCTTAGAGAAACAATCACACCATTGAACAAACTCAGCAGTAGGTCCATGGCTGCTATCCTTCTCTTCAGTCTTTAACATTAGAGTTCATACATTTAGAGTGATCATACATTGTTTTATCAGCCAAAAAGCTTGGACATTTCTCTGTTTTTCTGTATGAAATGATACATAATATACAAGTAGTAATCTTAGGGTCACACTTAATAAGAAATAGGTTAAACTAAAGAGTGCAATTAAATGCAGTCACGCTTCTAATTTTAAAGGTTATCTTCTGACGTATAAATGGGCACAGACACAGCTTGTGTTTTTTGCCAAGGAGTTTTATTCTTTTTAAATTTTTCTTTTTTTATTAACTCTACTCATATCTTTTAATGTGTGCCCTTCAGACTCTCCAACTAATATAAACAGTTGTAAGCTGTGCAAATTGTAAAAAGAAAGCTGACCTGTGAAAGATAAGATCTTTGAATTCCTTCTCTTGTGCTTCACTTTTTGTAGGACTTACCCAGTTAATAATAAATTCTTTTATGTAAATGGACACCCCTCACCTTTTCAGTTTTCAATTTTGTCTGTCTTTTCTAAATAACATGTATCCATAATATACACATATCTAGGATATGGGCACTGTCTTAACATCTCATATATGCCCAATTACAAATCTCTTCAATTCATTTGTTTTGTTGTTAATACCTCCAGAGTTAAGACAAGCACCTTTAGTGTATTGCTGATTTTATTTTGGTTTATTGCCTGTAGATTAGTAATATTAAAGTGACTTTTCATATTTTTATTAATATTGTTGTTAATTCACATACATGAATATCCTAACCTCCCTGCTCTCTGTTCTGTAGTCCTCAGAAGTCCTTCCTAAAACATCAGTGCACCTCCATTTGAATATAATCTGTTCTGACACTACAGGCCCCCATTTTTCCAAAAGGCAACCTATTGTGATAGATACTGTACCTATACTGCTCTGTCCTGCGCCTTGGCTTAAGTTACTTCTAGCTTTTGATATCCTGGACTCACACTTTACACAGACATACAGTCAAGCAATTCACGTCACAGCTGTTTAGAGAATTATAGCAAATGTAAGGAAGATGAATGCAATGTTTCCTCAGAGGACTGGGTTGCCATAATCAAAAATGTCACTTATATTAGCCTGTGAGCACTCTATGATGCAATATAATTACCTATTCATATGTAATAATTAGTAGGCATTACACAACACACTTGAAAATGTCTTTATTAAATAACATTCTTACTTAAACTATTCAAGCACATACAATTCATTAATGCATTTATGAAGCTGAATTGATATACTGCATGTTGCTCCTGACAAGAAGTTAAAACAATCACCTTGGCAGCTAAACCATATATGTTTTTTTAAGCAGTGCATTACATCCAATGAGATTATTAAAAAATGATTCAAAGTTGATTTAGAATTGCTACAAAGCACAACTCAGTATTGACACCAGAGTCTGAAAGTACTCACATTCTAGTCTTGTAAAAATTACTACAGGACAGAAATTTATTTACATTTTACATTCTGGCAAATAAAGTTTCCCATCCATTTATGTGTTCATTATTTACTCACCTAAACTCACTTAAACTAATGGCATGAGACCCACTACGGAAGTCAAATCCGAACACAAGAAGTTAGTTCTCAAGAAAGACATAAATAATACAAGAAAATCCATATTACTAACCGAGAATGCTAAACCGGATGGACGCAGGGACATCCGGCCATGGGCCGTAGCCGCAAAAAGACGTACTGCGCAGGCGCCCCAAGAAATGAGGCTCCGCGAGAGGCGGCCGCAACCACAGAAAAAAGGAGTGAGCACAGAAAAAAGGAGTCAAACGCAGGCGACGCACAGCGCCGCACGAAAGAAATTGCACACGAAACTAGCACACAAAAAAAAGAAGCCGCTCGCGCCCACCTGCAAGCATACAGGCACCGGACGGGACACACACAAAGAGGAGGATTCAACAAGCCCCTGGCACACAAAAAGAAAGAAGACGCCGCCGTGTATTTTGTTGTTTCATGCGGGTTCGTGTGTTTGGTCCCGTTATCCGAGCCGAATCGTTTTGTACCCGTGAGCGTGTATTCATGACTTGTTTGTTCCTCAGCATGCGAAATATGGATAAGTAATGAGGATCGCACTCACTGTTAATATGGAGCCTTTTCTGCAGTTGAACGGTTAATAGTGCTTTATTGTAAGGAGATCCACCTATGCTGCCTAGTGTGAAGGTGTTGAGATGACGTATGTTTAATATGGACGGTTCCTTTAGAAATGGGGCTTTGGGTGTCCCTTCTTATTGATGTTAGTGTGTTTGTGGGTCTGATTCGTCGTTGTTGTGAACGTTTCGTGTGCCATGTCTCGTCTCTAATGGGCCTGGCGTGGCGGTCACGGCTTCTTTTTTTTGGTGCGTTAGGAGCTTGTTAAATCCTCCTGTTTGTGTGGGTCCCGTTTCGTGTGCAATGGGATTCGTGCGTCGCTGTGTGCTTTTTCGGCGTCTGAGCGTGGGGTTGGGGAATGGAGGATTGGTGGGGCGCGAGCGTCTTCTTTCTTTTTGTGTGCCAGGGGCTTGTTGAATCCTCCTCTTTGTGTGTGTCCCGTCCGGTGCCTGTATGCTTGCAGGTGGGCGCGAGCGGCTTCTTTTTTTTGTGTGCTAGTTTCGTGTGCAATGTCTTTCGTGCGGCGCTGTGCGTCGCCTGCGTTTGACTCCTTTTTTCTGTGCTCACTCCTTTTTTCTGTGGTTGCGGCCGCCTCTTGCGGAGCCTCATTTCTTGGGGCACCTGCGTAGTACGTCTTTTTGCGGCTACGGCCCATGGCCGGATGTCCCTGCGTCCATCCGGTTTAGCATTCTCGGTTAGTAATATGGATCATACAATAGTTCATTTGATTTTGCATCTACCGGAGTAACTATCAGGTCACCAAAAGGCAATGACCCATACTGCTTTCGCGTATGTGGACAAATATTACATCGCATTGGAACAGTGCACCCTGAAACAAATCAAGAACGCAAATATGCACAAATCACGTCGGCACATACAAAGCGCTTCTGAAACCGCGGAAGAAAAAATGTCTCGGCTCCAAAAACACATGTCACTCCTTATTCCAAATACCGATCCCAATCACAGAGACATCGGTATCCACTATGACAATGCACAGTAACAATGCACGTGACATCCTTCTTGCCACACTATTAATTATAGATGAATGTACAATGGCATCCAGTCACTTACTCAACACCATTGATAAACTTCTACAAACGTTGATGAATAATAATATTCCCATTGCGGGAAAGGTACTTTTATTAGGAGAAGATTTTAGACAATGCTTAACTATTACTCCACTTACAATGCGCTCAGCTATTGTTCAGTCCACCTTAAAATACGCGGACAATTGGCATTGCGTTGATGAATAATAATATTCCCTTTGGAGTAAAGGTACTTTTATTAGGAATAGATTTTAGACAGTGCTTACCTATTGCTCCACATACCATGCGCTCAGCTATTATTCAGTCCACCTTAAAATACGCGCTGACGTCATATAAACAACACGAGACCGAACTACAATACATATACAGGCGCGAGACCTGATTGGTGATAATACGAAGAAACGAACAGTCCGCATATTAACAGTGAGTTCGATCCTACTTATTACTTATCCATATTCCTAACGATAAAGATCAAACAAGTCATCAATTCACGATCACTTTCTAAAGATACACTTGGTACAAAACATGCGATTTCCAGATCCCGAATATAACAATTGGTTATTACAACTACAACATTGTACACTCACCAATACAGATGGACTTCACCCAGATATTATTAAAATTCCTCAACCCTTCATCTGCGACTACTTACTTACGGAGATATTTGGAACAGCGGTCTCATTAGACCAAATGCCCCTTTTAACGCAACGCACTATATTATGTCCAAAAAATATTAATGTTGATCACATTAATAACCAGGTCATTTCATTACTTCCTGGAGAGGCACGGCTCTTTCTAAGCTCTGACAAACTTGACTCTGATGACGACAATGAACATCTGAATTTCCCCTTAAAATATTTGAACACTATTAACCCAGCCAGATTACCACAACACAATCTTAGCCTTAAAAACGGAACAATAATCATGCTATTAAGAAACCTTAACACTAAACAGGGTTTATGCAATGGCACACGTTTAGTCGTCAACACCATGACACACAATGTTATTCAAGCAACAGTTCTTACAGGATCACATGCTAACAATACTGTTCTCATTCCTAGAATTGACCTTACGAGTTCTGACCTAGAATTACCTTTTACATTGAAATGCCGACAGTTCCCCATTAAACCTGCATTTGCCATGACCATCAACAAATCACAAGGACAACCCATGGACAAGGTTGGCATCTACCTCTCTGAGCCCGTTTTTGGACATGGACAACTTTATGTTGCCTTCTCACGTGTTTGACGTTCATCTGACGTTAAAGTTATAAATGCTCCATGCCAAGGAAGACTCATTCAAGGACAGGACACCATCTTTACTACTAATGTTGTGTACAAAGAAATATTCCAATAAACCATTACTCTGTGCCAAACACTGTATTTTTTGCTTTCTATATGCATCATCCACACCTGCACACTATTCTATATCTAATTCATACATCTCACTCTTTGTCATGCCCCAACGCCAGGGGTTGGCGAGCGAAGCGAGCAGGGGGCGGAGCCCCCTAGTAAAAAAAGAAAAGAATACGCTACATGACGATGAAAAGCATTTAGCCACCTTTTTAAAAGCTAGCAAAAGAAAGCAAGAATAAAAAAATATAAGACTTACTGGTTAGCAAAGCATTGGTAAATTAGAAAGGCTTCTGTCTCTTAAACCTGAGATCTCTGACCAACTGCTCCTTCATTAACATCTGTCATCGCAAGCACAAACTGAGGACTGCTTTGACATTAAAGACAATGGAACATAATTACAGTAATTATGATTTTCTATTTATTTTAGTATAACACCTCTTTAACTGGCCTTTTAGTGTTACAGATGTTTATTTTAGTTACCTCACGCTCAGTCAACACACAAGTTCGAATTTAGTCTGTGTCTTATGTGGCTGCTGTCTTGACACACAATGATTACAATGATGATTAACAATGAAAAACAGATATTGAAGTTATCTATATTTCATTTTTGCTGTACTATAAAGGGGGGCAAAGACGACTTGAATTAAATTTTTTCCAGCATATTGTTCATTTAATATAAACGTCTATCTACAACACTCAATTCATAACACATGCTGCTTGGTGTAAAGTCAGCTGCTGCATGGCCAATCCATCATCCACTAGATGCGTTGTCTTTCTTTGTTCAGATAGCTATGAATAAGTAAGAATTTACTTGTGACTATTTTAGCAATTTCATCAATTTTAGCAATCAGATGCATTGAGTGCAAAAAACTAAAATATTAACAACACTAACAAATGTATATATTTAAAAAAGAACAAATAGTAAAGATATATACATATAGCCCTCACAATATTTAACCTATGGTAACTAAAGCATACGATAAGTGCGATGCATATATATTATTTAACTTGATTTTCAGAAGATTTCTGATAATGTACCACATGCAAGGTCAATGATCAAACTAAAACAGGTGAAAACTCAGGGTACCTTCTGTAGGTGGATATTAAAGGGATTAAAGGGATTATTGTGAATTTCCCATTGGGATTAATAAAGTATCTATCTATCTATCTATCTATCTATCTATCTATCTATCTATCTATCTATCTATCTATCTATCTATCTATCTATCTATCTATCTATCTCTATCTAAAGGGAAGCAAAAGGTAATAATGAGGGGAAGTTTTTCAAAATTAGGTGATCTTAAAAGTGATGTCCCTCAGGGGTCAGTTCTATGGCTTTTTAATTTACATAAATGATCTGGACAAGAATACAGATCAATAAGGTTGTAGATGATACTAAACTAGGTTGAAGGACAGATAATTGGGAATGAGCTGGATTTTTACAGAGACGCTTAAACATCGTACAGGCTTGGGCAGATTTGTGGCAGATGAAATTTAATGTAAGTAAATGCAAAGTATGACACGTAGGAAGTAAACATGTTAGAACTGAATACACTATGGGAGGTCTGAAACTTAAAAGTACACCTTTGGGAAGGCCCTAGGAGTCATAGTGGACTTTTCACTATATACACCCAGACAATGTACAGAAGTGATCAAAAAAGCTAATAGGATATTGGGGTATATATTACAATATGTAGAGGATACAGTAAGTCTGATTTCTGGACTGGGAGGAAATTGAACCTTTTCAGCTGAAGCAAACAAAGGTTAAGAGGGAACATGATTAAAATGTTTAATATCATGAAAGGAATTAGTACAGTAGATCACAGATGTTACTTTAAGCTACATTCTGCCACAGGAACATGGAGACACAGTTGTTAGAAAGTTCTAATTATAGAATAGAAATTCTAATTATAATGATAATTCCAATGATAAAAAATTGTGAATTGTCTCCCCTAAACTTTATCATATACTCAGATATGGGGATGGATATTTGAGAAGTAAACTTCAAGGCAATGATTATAGTTTTATATTATGTACATTAAAGAGCCATCAACAACAAATCAAATCAAATTAATAATATATTGAACAATTCTTATAAAAGTAAAGTTGAATAAAAGGTAAAGTACCATTTCCGGTCAACTGAAATAGCCCAAAAGAAATCTATGTTTTGTACCTAATACTTGTATGCAAAATTTGGTTGACCTGAGTGAAAGCAAACTCAAGTTATCATGTTTACATACACACACACACACCCACACACACACACACACAGACATAATTCCAAAAATGGTATTTTCGGACTCATCAAGATTCATCGAAATCTCAAAATGGAATTTTTGGAGGATTCCAATACTTTCCCTATACTTCGTATATGAGAAAGTCAGGGAGGTCTGAAATGTTGAGTTTCATCAAAATCTCCACATCGAATCTTTGCATGATTACAATACTTTCCCTATACTTTGTATACGAGAAAGTAAAAATAAATCTACAGGGTGTTCAACATCAAAAGATCCCTATTTAGGCATTCTACCTAAAATAAATGTGATTAAGTAGTTCCCACTGTTTTTAAGCTTTTTTTCAACTTTTCTATTTAACTTTACTATCAGCTTTGCTCATAGTCTTACATCAAGTCACTATTAATCGAAAATGTTGTATATTTTAATACTTTCCTACCACATCCCATCAATATGTAGGCTAGGTCAAATGATGGACTCTCTGTGAATGAATTACCGTATATACTCCTGTTTAAGTTCTCCCATGGATAAGTTGGGGCTAGATCAGGGGTGTGCAAAGTCATTCCTGGAGGGCCGCAGTGGCTGCAGGTTTTTGTTCCAACCCAATTGCTTAATAAGAAGCACTAATTGCTCTAGAAACACTTCTGCTTCATTTTAGTTACCTCCCTCGTTAAGATTTTGAACCCTTATTGCTTATTTAAGTCTTAAACAGCTGCATTCTTGGTTTGTAATTGCTCCTTATTAGCAATAAGATGCAAATGACAAAAGAAACCAGCAGTTATCCATTTTGCTTGTTACCCTTTACGCCTGTGTGTATTTATCAGGCACTATTTGGTTTAATTAAATACTTGGAAGGAAAGAGAAGAGAAAAAAGTGAAGGATTGAGAATTACCCATCCGTTTTACACTTCAAAATATTTGGATGATATCTTTAGAATGGAAAAAAAAAATCTAGGATTTGAGAATGACATAGCAGAGTTAAAGCACTAACAAGCCATGAAATGTAATTATTGGTAAGGATTGTTTTCTAATTAAACAACTGGGTTGGAACAAAAACCTGCAGCCACTGCGGCCCTCCAGGAATGACTTTGCACACCCCTGGGCTAGATTTTACTGTAAAATTTCCAGTATTTTATAATGTCAGTCACAGAAAACTCATCCTATTGCTCCAAGAGATTATGATATGCTAAGGCCCAACTGAGAGAATAACGACGGAGCACACTGCCTTTTTATTTCTATGTATTGTGCCTACGTGACCACACGGTAATACCCGAACTATTCTGAAGCGACATTTGCACTGTTTTGTGTTTTTTGTATCTCACACCCTCATACAACTTTATCGTAAGAGCATCCCTTATCTGCGATGGAGCATTTGATCAGAAGAAAAAGTGAAGCTGGTTTTAAATTAAATGCTGTTGAAGTGGTGAAAGAAACTGGTAACTGCATTGCTGCAACAAAATTTGATGAGCCAGAGAAACTGGTGCAAGATTAAAGGATGCAAGAAGATGTGTAAAAAAAAAAAAAAAAGTAAGTGTCGTATTTTTGAACAGTCATATAAGTCGGGGTCTGATTTTATTATCGATTTTTCAGGTTTCAAGACCCGACTTATATGCGAGTATATATGGTATTTTCTCTTTGATGTACTTGTGCCCCATCCAGGATCAGTTTCTACCTTCTGTTGAAAACAGCCTTGTTAGGATCTGGCCCTTTGTTATCATGTATTGTTGTGAGCAGGTATGGGAATAAATGAATGGTCTGTTTAGCACTGTTATCCATATATTATTTAGCCATTGAGATGTGGGCAGTATATAAATAAATTAATGTGGATAGTATAAAAATAAATTGTAACTGTTTATAAAATCCTATTGACATGTTAAATGCAGCATGTAAATAACACATATAGTACAATACGAAGTAAATGGAATAAAGATGGACCCCTTAGTACTTCTCTGAAGCAGTTCATAAAATGAATACCACTCTGAAAAAATGAGTTTGATATGAGAATAAAAATAAAAGATACCATTTCACAACGCAGAATATGTTTTTATACTTGATGACCACAGTATGTTCTGTACTCTTAGTAGTAAAGGCTGCTTCCATGATACAAGATGAAAAAAACAGCAGTGAAAGCAAGCTTTTCATAAGATGATGCCATTTTGTAGCATTTGCATTTTAGCAGTGCTAAAATGACAGGCCATTTGAGGCAAGAATCAATTTTTTTTCTGAATAACAAGTGCATTTCACTATAATGTTAATACAATAAATTATGTTATTCAGGATATGCAAAGTGATGCTCCTTTAAGCTCCCCAATAGAATCAAATTATGAAAAATGAATTGTAATAAAATGTATTTTATCTTATCTTCTGGATATTATGGTGTAGGGCAGCAGGTTGGCACAGTGGTGGCACTGCTGGTAGCATTTCTGCCTTTCACTTTCTACATCCTGGCTTTAAATCGTGGCCCAATCATTGTTGCATTGGAGATTGCCAAAGTTTTTCTCAAGATGCCAATTTTCTACATACCGTAACCTGATTGTGTGTTAGGTGACTAAATTTACTCAATATGATTGAAAGCATTTGTGTGAATGTGCACTGCAGTGGACGGATGTCCCGTTCAGGGTTGGATCCCAAGGCTGACAGAAAGAGCTTAAGCTCACAGCGATCCTGAACTGGATAAAGCAGGTACAGAAAGTGGATACGTAGTAATTAAGATGTTTAATGATTTTCTACTTGTAATGCATTTAGAATAATACTAGCTTGAACTATTCCAAAATACTGTAATGGTTACAAATTGGAGTAGATAAAGCTATTAATGATTATCAATGTGGTCGTTAATTATGTAGTAGTGACTGACAGGAGGAGAGACTCTTAGAAGGTGAGGCAGTGTTTTGGTATGTCACTGGCTCCTTTATTTATTCTGCTCACTGCAAAAGTAGAGCCCAGCTCATTTTTTTTCTGAGGGTCATGGTGCGCGCCCCTAAACCTGATGAAATGCTGGCTCTTGCTTACCTTACTTTTTCCTGTCCTCTAGTTCCTACACCTTCTGGTTTTCTGTTTAAATTCCAGGTTCTACCACTCTTCCTTTCCATGCAAGAAAGTTTCCATGCAAGAAAGTGCAAGACACTCTTCCCAGGATCCCCCTAGTAGTTCATAAGCACATCTAAATATAGTTTTGGCATGCGGAGTCTAAATCTCAGGTGTAGCTGAATTTAGTCAGAATACTTTTCTATGTAACTATGCTATGAAGTCTTGTCACAACGAGACTTTCTTTCAAATTTGACTTTTTTTTTTTTGTATTTCACTTTCTGTAGTATTTTAAATTGTTGCATATTTTGTACACCTTTCCTACAACATCCCAAGATATGCAGGTTAGGTCAAATAATGGACTCTGTGCAAATGTTTCATTTGCCCTGTGATGGACTGGTGCCCCATGTTTCGTTAGTCTGTGCCTTGTGTTTAATTAAGCCTAGATAAGATCTGGCCATTCATTATCATGTATTGTTTTGAACAGGTTTGGGAATGAATGAATGGATGAATGGATGGTCTGTTTAGCGCTGTTATCCACATACTATTTAACCATTGTGCTGTGGACAATATAAAAATAAACTGTAACCGTTGTTTTAAAAATATTTTGAATCAAATGTAGTAAATTATGTTTACAATAGTCTTTCCACTGGTCTTTGCTTTGGCTCAGTAAATTGAAATCAGTGGTCATTAACCTACTACAGGCTTAGTTATTCTTGTTAAAATAACTTTAGAAGCATGTCTAATGCTGTTCTCTGCAATATTTGTTTTCACTTACACACAAAACCGAAGATGTGAAACGCGTTTTAGGCATGTTTTACAGTGACTGCATCAAACAAGTATGTCTGAATAAACAGCTGTTTGTCACCCTGGTATCAGGAAAAGATGGGACAAGACTGACCAAGACCACTGCTGCCTTGTGAATCTCATGGTTAACATATTGTAAGGCTAAGACAAGACACACCCACTTAAAGAAGTGGCAGCCGTATGTGCATACCTGGCACAGTTGCTGACACTCCCAGTATGGGAGTATATTTTCTGGGTATGGCAGTTATCATTCCACACATTTATAAGACACTCATGAAAGTGATACTGTTTTAATTCTCTGAATTACCTCTGTGCCAGTGGGTAGTGCTTTTCCACATAAGAGAAGAAGCCTGGAATGCCACCAGGAACACAAAGATATTTATTTATTAAAAAAATAAAATAAAGAAGGCAAACTGGGCTAGAATAAAGACACAATACTTTAAAGAAAATTACACAAAATAAAAAGACTTTGGATATGTTTAGTAGTAGCTGTCATATTTAATTTTTTTTATGGTTGCTCTGGTGTCACGACTGAGATGGACTGTATTCTCTTACCAACTGGGAGGCCAGTATAATGGGCCATCCAAGGGTATGGAGGAGCATCCAGAACAGGATGGATGTTGTTCCCTGCCTTAGTTGGGAGACATGGATAACAGATGGACAGAGGAAAAATGCTTCCTGTGACCAGGTATTCCCCCAGTGACTCCAGTTTGGGCACCCTCCATGTTGCATGGGAGTCATTGGTCTAGAGGGCAGCCCCTTTGGGGTTCCCGTGTGCTACTAGAGGGTGCCGCTAGGAGAGGACTCCCCTGTTTTATGGAAGTTCAGCCTGACCTAGAAGTGCATCCTGGGTGCTGTGTTGTGGCACAGGAAGTACTCCTGGGTCTGGCATAAAAAAGCCACTCTGCCTCAGGAGGACAAAGCTTGCCTGGGGAAGAGTAGAGGAGAAAGGAAAAGAAAGAATAGGATTGTTTATTGTAAAAGAAGAACCCGATCTAAAGGTATGTTGTTAAATTAAAGTATTTATTTGAACCAGGGGCTTGTGTCTATGCAGTTGTGTATGTTTGTTGGAGTCTGAGACACCCGTAAAGACCACACGTTGCGCAGATTAAAACAGTTATTGATCAATAAACAAAACATTATTATATGATATGTTGCTTACAGACTGGAAAAATACATTGTACTTGAAGTGACTGAAAAGTTTCTTGTAGGAGCACTTTTTAACTTTGAGTGGATGTTCACCAATTTAGGATGGCTACATCTCATGTCTTCTGTTTTCAGGCTCATTTCTCCTTGTTGTGCATGTTATGTCTGTTTTTTAATAACTACAATGCATGTGTTGTTCAGTGGTTTCTTAGGCAAGCATCTGAGATCAAGTAGATTTGCTCACAGTTTTTAAGAATTCCCACTTATTAGTGACATTAAGAGAGGTGTACCATGAGATGAATTTGGGGAACATAAATGTTTAAGTTTCTAGGCCTTGATACAAACATCTAGCTGGGCCAGATTAGATTCACACTGCTAAGTTTTTGTCTTGCTTGTTGTTGTTGCATTATGTCAAGAGCTGACTGGATAATATGGCAGAAACTCTGCATGTGACCCACTCTTCCTATGAATCATTCCTGCTGCAGCTCATGTCTGGCTTTGTCTGCCTCTGCTACTCTACTGGTCACATCACTTTGGCAGTTGGCTCACAAACTAGTGTGGAATTTCTCCAGGATGTGGGGAATAATGTGATTTTAGAATTCCTGGTTTAACAAACTCCAAAAGTCAAACTGACACATTTAATCTTCTGCTCATTCTTGGATCTTTCCTGACAGTAACAGTAAGTTGAAGCAAATTTTGCAAAATAAGATGTTTCAGAAGTAAATAACTTAATGCTGAATGATTTGGCATCAAAAGAAATATCCGTGTTCTCATCAAACAGCCAGTTATACAGTGTGACAGTTTACGGGTCCCCGTGACCCCTTGAACCCTCAGACCAGACGTCAGACACCAGGTAAAAGTCCAATAATAATATTTATTTGGACAAACACGTGCACAAAGCACCCTCCTCTCCACGATACTCATACAATAATAATAAACTACAATAATTAACAATCCTCCACACTCCCAGACACTTAGCCACACTACCACCTAGCTCAGCTTGCCGTCTGGGATTTCCCACAATCCTTTTATAGTCCTTGACCCGGAAGTGTTTCGCCCTCTCTGTCCATGTGACCTGGAACACTTCCGGGTCAGATAAAAATCCTTCTTTCTTCACCCCGGAAGCACATCGTTCCCCTTGTCCATGTGACTCAGACGTACTTCCGGGGCGTAAGGCAAATAGTTTTTATTCCTCCCTGCAGCGCCTTCTAGCGGGCCCCAAGGTATCCAACAGGGCTGGGAATAAAAACTACATTGTCCAGGATTCCCTGCTGGCATTCGGGTTACCTCCATGCTGCAGGGAGGGCTCCACCTGGTGGCCTGGGGGTACTGGCCGGGATGAAAGGCCGGCCACATATCACAACAGTCAATATTTACTTTGCAAGGAGCACACCTTCACAAGGTGCTGCACAAAGCGAACACAAGTGCATTTCTAAGCAACAATATAAAGGATTATTAAATTAGTACACAATCAATTTCAAGGAAAAAAAATATTATTTTGTTATTGTAAGAAAAGAAGCAAACAAAGAATAAAGTTTGGGGCACATCCATGACCCTGTATCATGAAAATAAATGAAAACAAAAACAATCTTTTTACAAAGATGAAAATGATGTCTTTTCAGGAGGGAGTCTAATACAGAACTGACAGGAAATGGTAGAACGTCCAGTGGTATGGATTCCTGGATGTGACTATCTATATCTATGTATCTGTCTGTCTGTCTGTCTGTCTGTCGTAAAACCTTTCAGCCCTGCTTGTTGACCTGTAAAAATGAATTTAGAGCAGTAGCATTATGATCAAACTCAAACGAGCTTTCTACACTAAACTAGCTGAACCAAAGCCAGAAGTGAGCACCTTTCTAAGTAAGACATGAAACAAAAACATGTGAAGATGAATACTTAAAGTAACAATTTTTATTAGGGTCAGAGATGCCAAATGATCAGCAAGTATCATGATCAGGTGGAAGACTTTAATGGCCACTGCAGTATCAAACAGGCAGAGATGACTGTAGGAATGGACAGTGTCCTGACAGTGGAGTTTATTGGAAGAGAAAAAGAAGTTTCACATAGCATAATAATAATAATTATGCAAGGTGCTCTCCACAGAATAATCAACAAAAACAAAGATATAACACATTTACTTGGATTATTATCATTAATTAATACTATTATAATTTCTAATAAATATAAACATACTAAATACAAAATCAAATAGGTATTGTTAAGCAAAATTTAACCAATAAAGTGCAAAACAAACATTCACTCATATCAGAAGAAAGTTTTCTAATTGTAATATTTATACATTTATACATTAAGGTTGACAATAGAACAACCATATCTAATTATTATACAAGGGGCAGTCAAAAAGTTCCCAGAATTGTAATATAGCGGGAGAGTGAGAGATCAGATTATGCACACATTGTTGTGGAGGGGAGTGCAGCACGTCTGTAGACCAGTTACAACAGGTCTGGATTAGTTTCAGAGTGTAGTATTTTTTTAATTACTGTTTGAGTTAGACGTGTGCATAGTCATTTGCCGCAATGTTGCAGTTCAAACAACGTGCTAACATCAAGTTCATGTGGAAATTGGGGACTCGTATGCTAGCGGCACTGCAGCAAGTGCCTGCACAACAATGTGTGCGTAATCTGATCTCTCACTCTCCCGCTATATCACAATTCCGGGAACTTTTTGCCTGCCCCTTGTATATAAAAATAAATATATATAGTATGTATCTACACTTTACCTAGACAACCCATTTAGCAGAAACAATTATAAAAGCTAATAAAAAGATACAAAAGCAAATAAAACAGTCCATAGTGGTGTCGGCTGATTTATGATGTAGATGAAATTCTTGATTCCTGAATATGAATGTCTGACCAGCTGACACGGAGGAGAGGAAAAAAAAAAACTCCAATGATGACCATAGGAGAAAAATAAACCTCTGAAGGGACACAGTATCTAAACAGAAATGAGCAAATCAAATAGAAGAATCTGTAATGCTAAAAGAGCTTTCCACATAAATTGGACAGTAAGTCTTAACTTTAGTAAAAAGGTTAGAGGATGTGAAGTACTGTATCTAGCAGGTTAATATGAATTATCCTCACAGGTGGTGCAGTGGTAGTGCTGCTGCTTTGCAGTAAGGAGATTGTCGGAGATTGTGGGTTCGCTTCCCGGGTCCTCCCTGTGTGGAGAGCGCTTTGAGTAGTGAGAAAAGCGCTATATAAATGTAAAGAATTATTAATTAATTATTTTTAAGCAAACAGTGATAACAAGTAATATGGGGTCATGGATTTAAAAGCTACAGTATGTAAGTTGCAGCAGAGTTTTGAAGTTAATATAATAGTTGAATGGAAGCCAGTGTAGTCAAGAGACAGTGTAGAACTAATGTGCTATATTTGGCCCATATCTTAGCTCTGTAATCTGTGCAGGTAGACAACAAAACATGAATTGCAGTAATCCAGTTGAGAGTTGATAATACAGCAAGTGCACCATTGTATGTTTTTATCAGAAGTGGAGGGCAATGATCAGACAGTGACCAATGTCTTATAGGTGACTGAAAGATGGTTTAAGTGCAGACTAGGTGCGACTTCTAAATCTCACAATGTTGTTGAGTGTAACTCCAAGGCTGTGGATTGTAACGGAGTCATAGGTGAGTAGAGGGGAAGCATAACTGCCACTCTCCTAATAAATATCGCAAATACATTTACAATTTGTATAATAATCTCTATATCTGTTTTATTTTTAAGGCAAGAATCTGTCTTCCAGACTTTCTCTTTTTCCAGGCTATGCTGCTGACCTGGTCTAATTGACCAATGCATGAAAAAACAGTTACTAGTCTCCAGAGATGTTTTACTTTATTGGCAGGGATATATTAGTCAAAGACTAATTAGGGTGATATTTGATTAGAACAGAAAAAGGTTTGTTTCCTAATAAATCATGCATGAAATCCATCTTTGCAGTTGGTGGTGGTGGGCACTAGGGATTGTCCTGACAGCAACTAAGCCTGGACAGGACACAAGTTCATACAGAACACACACTAGCAATTCAACAGCAGATTTTAGACATCAGTTTGTTGATGCTGTTCGCAGTCAGAATCTCACAATAGAATCTCAGGTTAAACTTACACATTGTCACAGGTGGCTGGGTGTGGTTGGCAATCAGCTGCCTATTTAAAGGTCCGCCTCCCGACAATCAAGGCTGGAGTCAGGTGAAGAGGTGGACAAGGTCGGAGAAGGAGGTGGGCGAAGAGAGGCCCATTGTATAGTGTGTGGAAGAGAAGAGAGGAGGCTGAAGGAAGCCTGGACTTTGGGACTGTGGGGAATTGGAGTAAGGTGCACTTATTGACTTGTAAATAGTATTATTGTAAATAAACGTATGGTGATGGCTTGTAACGTGTCTGCCTACCTGTGTCCGGGTCTCCCATTCCACAGTGTCGCTTCGTCCACCTCCTTCTCCAACCTTGTCCGCCTCCTCACCCGACTCCAGCCTTGATTGTCGGGAGGCAGACCTTTAAATAGGCAGCTGATTGCCGACCACACCCAGCCACCTGTGACAACATTTATGTATAGACCAGTCCCCCATCATGATTTCCCTACAATAAGAACCATGACAAGTACTGACTTGCTATTATTTGTGTGTATTGTCAGTGCTATTGCAACACCCTAATAGGCTCACAGTTAGTGGCGTAGCTACAATGGGGCAAGGGGTGCAATTTTTTTTTTTTTTGCGGCACTCTCATCAGGTGATCAGGGCATCAGACCATCAGCCACAGTCAAATTAGTTAGACTGATCGTATTGCTTATTAATTTAAGTAACTTTGTAGTAAGGACTTTCACATGTCCGTATTTAGCGATTTTAGCCACCGTCAGTCAGCATTTTTACATTTTCCCACAATTACATTATTTTCATTAGCGCCGTCCGACTCGGCCGGGCGGGGCGGCACATTGTGTACAGACGGTGGCGGCTAAAAACAAAGCGACATGTTCGCTTCATTCTCCGAAAGGCTATAGCTTAGTTATGAAGCAGGCAAGCAGCTTCCCACCGTAACTCACTTGTCAGGTTATCAGTCACGTATTAGTATTACATGTACTTAATTTATGATATCATAATAATCATAACAATGGTATTCAGTGTATGTAAGTTTGTATAACAATTTTTATTGACGAAATATAAAGAGATGAGAGATTAAAATTGTCTGATTTTTACATGGGCGGCACGGTGGCGCAGTGGGTAGCACTGCTGCCTCGCAGTTGGGAGATCTGTTGGACCTGGGTTCAATTCCCGGGTCCTCCCTGCGTGGAGTTTGCATGTTCTCCCCGTGTCTGCGTGGGTTTCCTCCCACATTCCAAAGACATGCAGGTTAGGTGGATTGGCGATTCTAAATTGGCCCTAGTGTGTGCTTGGTGTGTGGGTGTGTTTGTGTGTGTCCTGCGGTGGGTTGGCACCCTGCCCAGGATTGTTTCCTGCCTTGTGCCCTGTGTTGGCTGGGATTGGCTCCAGCAGACCCCCGTGACCCTGTGTTCGGATTCAGTGGGTTGGTAAATGGATGGATGGATGGATGATTTTTACATAATTATAGACGTTCCGTACTTCCGTATTGTATGGGATTGGGACAATTTCGTATTTCGGTGCCCCTGTCTGTCCCGTTTGCCGTTGCCGTGAGGCCTGAGCCCCTGACGAATATTGAACGGAATGCTGAAATGCTCGTTATATTCCGTATTGAAAGTTTATCCGTCGTGATTTTGATATGTAAACATAGATAATCCTTTATTTTTATTGTTCTATAGTACCGGCTGAGACAACAGACGAGTACAGTGTATATACACTATTAGGCAATAACGCCAAGTCGCCAACACACGTCTGTTTTTACGCTTTACAAAACAAAACTATATTTTTCTCCGAACATCGTTTTTAATGGTTTCCTTCTCAATCTATCTTGTCTTCAAGCATTTCAGCAGCGAGAGCCCCCCCCTCCGGAGCGCGAGTGCACGAAGCGCGCAGGTTTGGGGGCCCATTCAATGATGATTGCACCCGGGCCCCTGTGAACCTTGCTACGCCGTTGCTCACAGTATGTGGTAAGACAACACATTTTTGAAGGATACAACATACAGACAACTTTCAAAAAACACGTCATGATATGTGGAAAAAATAACAGTGTCTCATTAATTTGTGGATAATATTAAAGACATTAATCAATCTACCCTGAATCTTATTGAAATATGGGAGGAATCTGAAGTTTGTAGAGGAAAAAAAAATCAATGAAGATATGGTGAGACATCAAATGTTTTAAAGTTTCACACCCAGACTCCACATCTACTAGCTTGGGGTACACTACACCCCAGAATATAAGATATCCTATTTCACTGGTCGGGAACCCAGGTCAGCTTGTCCTTACAGGATTTTGAAGAGCCCTGGTGGCCACTTACTTTGATACATACTGCTATGACATTGTGAACAGAAGACACCATAACTGTATTAGAAAAATGGCAGGAGAGCCCCAACACATAGCTGATACTGTACACGTCTCTACTGGCTTTCTTCTGCATGGGGGCAAATTTATATTAGATTAGATTAGATTAGATAAACTCTATTAATCCCACGGGGAAAGGCAGATGAATACAGCAGTAGAAACATAATAAACAAGATTACAGACTCACAGGATGGATAATTCTTCCAATCAATCTATCAGTCCATAAATTTATAGATGTACAGTATGTTGTGGAGTATTGTACTTCAGGAGGAAGCATTGAATTGCCTGATGGGAGAGGGAAGAAAAGACCCCCAGAGGCGGTTCTTAGCAAACTGAGGTGGAATAAGCCTGTGGTTAAAAGTTCTCCAAGAAAGCACTTGGAGGGGATTTTTCATGATTGTATGCAATTTTGCCACCATCTTCTTTACCACAACAGCTTCCAGTGTGTCTAGGGTTCACCCTGTGATGGAGCAGACTTTCATAATATGTTTCTTCAGACAGTGTGCTTCTTTGGAGCACAAGTTTCTTCCTAAGGAGACTGCAGCGCAGAACACCACACTGGCTATTATGGACCGGTAGACCATTTGCAGCAGCTTGCTGCGTAGACCCAAGGACCCGAGTCTCCTTAGGAAGTTCAGTCTGCTGTTGCCCATCATGTACAATGCCAGTTGCTGTCAGACCAGCCCAGTTTGTTGTTTATGTGAACCCCAAGTTTTTGTAGTTAAGCACCGTTTCCATGTCCTCCCAGTGAATGGTGACCAGTCTCAGAAACTTGAGTGTTCTTTGCCCAGCACACAGGGACTATATATGTGAGTTGTGTGTTGTAAGAGCACATATTTTTTTTCTTGTCACATGACTGTATGACAGACTTTTCAAATACCTGTTGACAAAAAGAAAATATGTTTTTTAATCCAAAAAATGTGCAGTATATATTTAGGCTGGAATGAAAATCTCATGGCAAAGTCTTTCTAGTACATTGTACTTCATGTTATCTTGTTACTTTTTACAAAGGAGACCACTTGGATTATGATTTCCTGTAAGATAGATAGATAGATACTTTATTAATCCCAAGGGGAAATTCACATATTCCAGCAGCAGCATACTGATACAAAAAACAATATTAAATTAAAGATTGATAATAATGCAGGTAAAAAACAGACAATAACTTTGTATAATGTTAATGTTTACCCCCCAGGGTGGAATTGAAGAGTCGCATAGTTTGGGGGAGGAACGATCTTCTCAGTCTATCAGTGGAGCAGGACATTGACAGCAGTCTGTCGCTGAAGCTGCTCTTCTGGCTGGAGATGACACTGTTTAGTGGATGCAGTGGATTCTCCATAATTGATAGGAGTCTGCTCAGTGCCCGTCGCTCTGCCACAGATGTCAAACTGTCCAGCTCCATGCCAACAATAGAGCCTGCCTTCCTCACCAGTTTGTCCAGGCGTGAGGCGTTCTTCTTAATGCTGCCTCCCCAGCACACCACCGCGTAGAAGAGGGCGCTCGCCATAACTGTCTGATAGAACATCTACAGCATCTTATTGCAGATGTTGAAGGACGCCAGCCTTCTAAGGAAGTATAACCGGCTCTGTCCTTTCTTACACAGAGCATCAGTATTGGCAGTCCAGTCTAATTTATCATCCAGCTGCACTCCCAGGTATTTATAGGTCTGCACCCTCTGCACACAGTCACCTCTGATGATCACGGGGTCCATGAGGGGTCTGGGCCTCCTATTAGCTTTCAATATAATGGCAGAATTATAGACCATCATAAAAGTCCATAACAATGCACCATTTGCATTCTGTTTTTTTATATAAATAACAAAGTGACCATTTGAATTAAGGAAGCATTGGGTAGGTCGGCTGATGATTTTCTCCTAGTCATTCATATCTAATATTCCTCTATATTGTGATTTCTTTTATCTTGTGCCAAGCTGTCTAACAAAAAAGGGGAGCTTAAGGCTTTTTGCAGCCATTGCCAGGGAAAAAATTACAGTGCTTGTTATTTTGGGAGAAGGTCTTTAACATATGATTTGATTCAAACTGAAATATCCTTCTTCCTTTATGTATATTTCAAATTTAAGAAGCCTTTGCTTTGTATGAATTATTCCTTGGTTTTTGTTAAAATCAAAAGAGCTGCACAAATCCCATTTACCTTTATTAATCAATTAAGTAGCCTTTGATTTTTTTTTAGTTAATTTAAAAATGATGTTGGAAGAAAAGAACAGTAAAGGAATGAAATATTTTCATGCTAGAGTCAAGGTAACCAAGCATACCACCCTTGGCTTTAACTGTGGCAGTAATTCCTGAGATTGGCTTGACCCCTTCACACTCTATTACCCCCTGGACTCACTGAAGTGATACATGGGGGGCCCCTCTGCAGTGTTTTGGAGTTTAAAGATCAATTTGGAGGAGGAGCAGCCAGTCAGACAGGCAGAGTTCAAACACAGGAAAGGCAATACTGTATAGTAAGAGAAAATAACAGAGCAGAGCTGAGGGGCACACAGTAGCTAGAAGCTCAGTGAAAGTGAACCAGCAGTGGCAGAGCTGGACTTAATGTTTTAAACTGGTTGAGAATGAAAATTTTCATTTTAATTTTGCTTTGTCAGATTTAATTTTTCCTTGCAGTGATTTTGAATAAAAGTATCAGCTAAACTTTATGGTGATTATGGAATTGCATCCAGTCCTTCATCCTTTTTAACATCATGGTTTGAATGAATTTGCCTGCATCCCAAGTTAATATACCCCTTTAAACAGAAATCCTGCCCTTTTCAGTTATTAATTCTTTTGAATAAATTCTGCTACTGCTGTTACCAACGGTGGGTGATTTAATGTATCTGGAATAAGTCAGTGAGCCAAGTGAATTAAAAATCCTACCTTTTTCATATTGCTGGTATGGCTTGCGTGATGAGGATGCGTTTCAATTGTTTACATTTGTAGCGGGTTGAGTGACGTGACACGGGCCTACATTTTTAGAAGCAAGGATTGAAGCTCCAGGCTTGTGGTTTATAGTTCATTTATTGACCTACTTGGCCACAATATCTGTCTGTTATTTCTGTGAAGTCAAAGGCACTTGGTCATTTAGAAGACATTACTCTACCTGGCATTCATTGGTCAAGAGTTCTATCTTCAATTCAAAATGCCACTCCTATGAGTCTTTATGTTTCCCGTTTATTTATTTTTTTCATTCTTTATTTCACCTTGTGCAATTTCCTGTACTAGGAATTTGTTATTTTTCGCATACCCCTTGGCGTCAGAGTACAGGGTCATCCATTGTACAGCACCCCTGGAGCAGTTGCAGGTTAAGTGCCTTGCTCAAGGGCCCAGCAGAGTAGGATCCCCATTGGCAGTAACAGGGATTTGAACCAGCAACCTTCCAGATACCAGCATACATCCTTATCCTCAGAGCCACCACTCCGCCCTTGATGGTTATGTATGTGCTGATAATTCCATAATTATATATTTAATAATAATTCAGAAAAAAAGCATGCCTGTCACATGTTTTTAGCAGTCGACTGGATAATAGACATCTGGATTATGCAGCACAAGTAATGTGAGATTTATAAAGTATTTTTTCCAAGGGTGTTTTTCACATTATTTTGTGTTGTTCAGCACTGATCACTAGTGGCGCCTGTTACATCATAAATTGAATTAAAGACAGGACTCCTGAGCTACAAATGGCAGGGAGAGGTGGGTCTTCAGTTCAAACAGTCAAACCCTTTTTTATGTGCGTTGGTAATACTATCGGCAAATTTTCAACAATATTTTAGCAAAACAATATGTGTTTTGCACATTTTGAGCAAGAGACTGGATAACTGGCATGTGACTTAAGCAACACAGGTTAACAAGAGATTTTTGAATATTTTTTCCATGGATGTTTTTCACATTATTTGCTGTTGTACATGATTGGTCACTATTGGCTTCTATTATATCATAAACTTCAGTTGGAGACAGGACTCTTGACAAACAAATGTTGGGGAGAGGTGGGTCTTCAGTTCAAAAAGTCAAACCCACCCACCTGAAGCTAAGCATGTTCAGGCCCGGCTAACACTTAGATGGGAGACAATCTAGGAAAAACTTGGGTTGCGTCTAGAAGAGGTGTTGGTGAGGCCAGCAGGGGGTGCTTATCCTCTGTTCTGAATGTGGATCCCAATGCCCCAGTGCAGTGATGGGAACACTGTGCTATACAAATGTCACCGTCCTTCAGATGAGATGTAAAACCGAGGTCCTGACTCTTTGTGGTCACAAAAGTTCCCAGGGATTCCTTTGTAAACAGTATGGTGTATCCCGATGTCCTGGTTAAATTGTCCACCAAGGCCTAGTCATTCTGGCCTCCTAATCATCCCCTGTCTCTAACTGTCTATCTCTCTCACCCCATCACCACCTAAAACCTAATGCGTGCTGCAAAAATGGCTGCCTTTGCATTATTTAGGTGGGTGCTACACATTAGTAGCCCCCTGCCCTTTGTCACCAATTCTGTTCATAACTTTTATGGACAGAATTTCTAGGCGCAGCCAGGGCGTTGAGGGGGTCCGGTTTGGTGGACTCAGGATTGGGTCACTGCTTTTTGCAGATGATGTTGTCCTGTTTGCTTCATCAGGCCGTGATCTTCAGCTCTCTCTGGATCGGTTTGCAGCTGAGTGTGAAGCGACTGGGATGGGAATCAGCACCTCCAAATCCGAGACCATGGTCCTCAGCCGGAAAAGGGTGGAGTGCCCTCTCAGGGTTGGTAGCGAGATCCTGCCCCAAGTGGAGGAGTTCAAGTATCTCGGGACCTTGTTCACGAGTGAGGGAAAAATGGAGCGTGAGATCGACAGGCGGATCGGTGCGGCGTCCGCAGTGATGCGGGCTCTGCATCGGTCTGTCGTGGTGAAAAAGGAGCTGAGCCGCAAGGCGAAGCTCTCAGTTTACCAGTCGATCTATGTTCCTACCCTCACCTATGGTCATGAGCTATGGGTAGTGACCGAAAGAACGAGATCGCGAATACAAGCGGCTGAAATGAGTTTCCTCCGCAGGGTGTCTGGGCTTTCCCTTAAAGATAGGGTGAGAAGCTCAGTCATCCGGGAGGGGCTCAGAGTAGAGCCACTGCTCCTCCGCATTGAGAGGAGTCAGATGAGGTGGCTCGGGCATCTGATCAGGATGCCTCCTGGACGCCTCCCTGGTGAGGTGTTCCTGGCACGTCCAACTGGGAGGAGGCCCCGGGGAAGACCCAGGACACGCTGGAGGGACTATGTCTCTCGGCTGGCCTGGGAACGCCTCTGGATTCTCCCGGAAGAGCTAGAAGAAGTGGCCGGGGAGAGGGAAGTCTGGGTATCTCTGCTCAAGCTGCTGCCTCCGTGACCCGACCTCGGATAAGCGGAAGAGAATGGATGGATGGATACACATTAATGGTTGTTGAAGTGGCTCCCCATTCATTATGCAAAGTGCTTTACGTAGAGAGAAAAGTGCTATATAAATATAAAGAATTATTACTATTTTTGTTTTACTGTTTATTATGTGTGCTGATAATTCTGGAAGTAGCCCTTTAATAATATTTTAGCAAAGAAAGCATGCGTTTTGCACATTTTCTGCATAGGACTGGATAATTGACTAGCGGATTTTGCGATGGAGATTAACGTCAATTTTTTTTTCTTTTTCCGCAGACATTTTCCACATTGTTTGCCATTGTACAGCATTCGTCACTATTGACTTTTGTTATGTCGTAAACTTCTTTCCCTACATTCTGCATGAAATAATGAGATCAAAAAATTTTCTTGGCCACCACTGTAAAGTACATGGGGAATTTAACATATTAAAAAATATAATTTTGGGGTGGAGAATTCCATTGAACCCACTTTGTCTTGCACCCTTGGACTGAACTTGCGTCATTGCGGTTTACAGTCCAATACTATAACCTCAACACTACACTGTCTACCTTGCATTTCTTTGATTTCAAGTTTACATATGGATTTATAGGAAGGGATTGAACCTGCACCCTTGTGGATTACAGTCCAGGTTCTTATCCATCTGGCCACACCGTCTGCCTTTATTTATTTATTTATTTTAAACTCAGGATCACTTGGTAAATTAGAGGCTTTGATTGAAGGTGACTCCTTGATTTACTGGCCAGTGCTTTAGTCATTACGTAACACTGTCTACCTGGTTATTTCTTTGAAGTTGAGGTCACACATTGATTTGTAAGCAGGGACTGAATCTGTAGCCTCGTGGTTCATAGTCCTTTACCTTAGCCACTAGGCTAAATGCCTGAATAGCTATAGTATAGTGCCATTAGGTAAAATACTTGGAAAGTAGTATTGCTTATTAATTCTTTCCGAAACCAACATGTGTTTTGTGTCCAAGTAAGTGAAAAATGTGTGACATTCAGTTCACCAAAATAAAGGAGTAACGCCATATTTTCCAAACAAGGTGAACAACACAAGTATGCAGAGAATGTCTACTCGTTGTTGTTTTTAAAGAATATAAAGATATTATGCCAAGTGTTTGCCTAGTCCTTCACTTGCTTTGACATCTGGCATACAAGTTCTAGAAAGGCAGTGCCGCCAGGACATGAGAAACCTGTGCAGCGGTCACTTTTGATTGTGTCAGTTATCTCTCGGAGTGGTTCTGCATATCATATTCTGTAGTCAGTGGCATCCCTCCAGTTACTTTGGCATAAAATATTCATTGTGCCTTGTACTAGATGGTGCGGGCCACACTCTTGACATGTATGCTAACTTTGTGGTTGATGGTGTTAATGATTGTCAAGTGGTTTCTGTTTACTGTAAACGTCGCCGTCTGATTTGATTATTCACTCAGTCAGTGCGAATGGAGCCTTTTGTTTCCCATTAAAAAGCTGCACACATAGGAGTTTGAGCCAGAAATGCTGTGAACAGTCGCACTCCCCATGTAGCTTTTAATGGCCGTTCCCTACCGAGAAGCCAAGCGATGAGAATTCATTCTTGCCTTGCAGAGATCACACACCCTTTTATAAAGTCGCACTCTGCCCATATTCAGCTTTATTTTTGCTGCATGACTAATCCATTTAGCCATGTGCAGTATAAGGACAAGGCTTTTTTTTTTTTTTTTTGAGAGCAAATTCTAATATTGTGTAACTGTGGGTGCCTACAGACTCTGCTGAAGATTTGAAGGTAATCACCGGTTTTCTATGCACGATTTTCTAAGCTTTTTTGCTTCTGTGCACTGGAGTGTTATGCCAGCTTTTACATGGCGGAGAAGCCATCCTGAGAAGATTATGAGGTCAAAAGCACTAAGAGGATTCAGGAATATATTGAACATATATAAGTGAATCAGTATAGGAACAGAGGTGAGGTATTGTGGGCATCTTAAATATGACCAGATGTACAAGGCAGAGTTTAAATTAAAGAGTAATACTTATTTTAAAAAAATGAGTTGAAAGTGGAGACTAAAAGAGCCACCTTATCAACAGAAGACATGATTTCTAGAGTTGATGTCTAAATATTTTTAAGTCTGCATTGGATGCAAGAATTATCAACCATTAGTGACAGTGCTTTTCTTTAATGTTTTTCACAGCAGTAATATTGTGGTTATTGCTGCTGCCTTACAAATCCTCCTTCCTGTCATTGTCCATGTGAAGTTTGCACATTCCCACTGTTTCTGAATAGGTTTCTCAAAAGATGTGCAGGTTAGGTTAAAGTTGGCCCTGTGTGAATAGGCTGCTGATAGGATGGTGGTCTCCCCCGGGCTGTTTCTTGCCTTTTGTTCAGTGTTGCTAGGATATGCTCCGGCACCATTCCAGAGTTGGATTAGCTAGTTGTGAGAATGCTCTGGTATGTTTATTATGTTATATTTCTAATACTTTGTGTATTATTTTATGGTGGGCAGACTGAAATATTAAGGCTTTCCTTGAGATCTTGACAGTCACCACTGTATTCTCTTTGTGTATCACAATGCTGAGTAATTGAGTCTCTCTGCCATGTAGAATGTACAGCTGTTAATGATAACAATGTGTACAGTAGCTTATAAAAAGTATTAAACCCTTTTTTTGTTAACAACATTGAGTCATGGTGGGTTTAATTTAGCTTTTTTGACCCTAATCAACATGAAAAAAGTCAAAGTGAAAATAGATCTCTGCTCAATGTTCTAAATGAAATACAAATCTAAAACATCAAATAATTGATCTCATAAGAAAGTATTCAGCCCTTCTACTCAGTCTAGTAGACACACCTTTGGCTGCCATGACAGCCTTGAGTCTGTGTATGCCGCTCTCTCTCTGTCCGGACAGTGCAGTCTTTCTCCATTCTTCTTCTTTGTAAAACTGCTCATGTTCTGTCAGGTTGCAAGGGGATCACAAGTGAACAGCCTTTTTCAAGTCCAGCCACAAATTCTAAATTGGATTGAGATCTAAACTGTAACTTGGCCACTTCAGCACATTAACATGAACATTGTTGGTAGGTTTGGCTTTACACTGTAGGTTGTTGTCTTGCTGGAAAAGAAATCTTTACCAAAGACACAGAGTTATTGCAGACTGCATCAAGAGTTTCCTCCAGGATTTCCTGGTATTTTGCTGCATTCATTTTACCCTTTAACATCACAAGCCTTCAGAGTTTGCTGCAGAGAAGCATCTACCACAGCATGATGCCACCACCATCCATGGGTAGCGTGTTTTTGATAAAGTGCAGTGTTTGGATTACACCAAAAATGGTGTTTAGTCTGATGGCCAGAAAGCTTAATTTTGGTCTCATCAAACCATAGAACTTTCTGTTAGCCGATATGACAATCCCCCATATGACTTCTAGAAAACTTTAGCCAAGGTGTTATATGAGTTTTTAATTTTTTTTATTGTTTTAACAATGGATTTCTCAATGCCACACTTCCATAAAGCAGTGACTGGTGAAGTACCTGGACAATAGCTGCAGTCTGTGCAGTATCTTCAGTCTCAGCCACTGTAGACTGTAACTCCTTCCGTGATCTCATATGTCTCTTCTTTCATGATCATTTCATCTTGGTGGATGGCCCGCTTTACCAGTGTTACATACAGCTGTGCCTTATTCTTTCCATTCCTTTGTGATTGATTTAACTGGATTCCATGGGATATACAGTGACTTGGATATTTTCTTGTCTCCATCCCCTGACTTGTGCTTTTCAGTCCCCTTTCCATTTAGTTGCTCTGAGTGTGCTTTTGTCTTCACTGTGTAGGTTATAGATAGATAGATAGATAGATAGATAGATAGATAGATAGACAGACAGACAGACAGACAGACAGACAGACAGACAGACAGACAGACAGACAGACAGACAGACAGACAGACAGATAGATAGATAGATAGATAGATAGATAGATAGATAGATAGATAGATAGATAGATACTTTATTAATCCCAAGGGGAAATTCACATACTCCAGCAGCAGCATACTGATAAAGACAATATTAAATTAAAGAGTGATAACAATGCAGGTATACAGATAGACAATAACTTTGTATAATGTTAACATTTATCCCCGCAGGTGGTATTGAAGAGTCGCATAGTGTGGGGGAGGAACAATCTCCTCAGTCTGTCAGTGGAGCAGGACGGTGACAGCAGTCTGTCACTGAAGCTGCTCCTATGTCTGGAGATGATACTGTTTAGTGGATGCAGTGGATTTTCCATAATTGATAGGAGCCTGCTCAGTGCCCGTCGCTCTGCCAGAGATGTCAAACTGTCCAGCTTTGTGCCTACAATAGAGCCTGCCTTCCTCACCAGTTTGTCCAGGTGTGAGGCATCTCTCTTCTTTATGCTGCCTCCCCAGCACACCACTGCGTAGAAGAGGGCGCTCACCACAACCATCTGGTAGAACATCTGCAGCATCTTATTGCAGATGTTGAAGGACGCCAGCCTTCTAAGGAAGTATAGTCGGCTCTGTCCTTTCTTACACAGAGCATCAGTATTGGCAGTGCAGTCCAATTTATCATCCAGCTGCACTCCCAGGTATTTATAGGTCTGCACCCTCTGCACACAGTCACCTCTGATGATCACAGGGTCCATGAGGGGCCTGGTCCTCCTAAAATCCACCACCAGCTCTTTGGTTTTGCTGGTGTTCAGTTGTAGGTGGTTTGAGTCGCACCATTTAACAAAGTCCTTGATTAGGTTCCTGTACTCCTCCTCCTGCCCACTCCTGATGCAGCCCACGATAGCAGTGTCGTCAGCGAACTTTTGCACGTGGCAGGACTTCGAGTTGTATTGGAAAGTATAACGGCCACCATACTGACTCACCTCCAGTTGGATCTTCTTCTATTACAATCAATTAAAACCCCAGACAGGTGATATCCATTGAGCTCATTCTTTGACTTCTTTAACAATTTAGCCTTACCAGTCAGGATTTAGGTGTGTCATTTTTAAGTGGTGAATACTGATCATTTATTTTGTGCTTTATATTGTAGAGAAAAGCCAAGCAAAATGGTAATTACTGCGGTGGGCTGGTGCCCTGCCCGGGGTTTGTTTCCTGCCTTGCATCCTGTGTTGGCTGGGATTGGCTCCAGCAGACCCCCGTGACCCTGTAGTTAGGATATAGTGGGTTGGATAATGGATAGATGGATTTGTAATTATTTTTGACCACTTTGCAGAGATCTCTTTTCACTTTATCTTTTTTTAAGTCTTTTTCTGTTGATCAGTGTCAGAAAATCCAAATTAAACCCACTGTGGTTCAATGTTCTATAACAATAAAATATGAAAAAGTTCCAAGGAAAGTTCTGACCTTGGCTCAATGTTCATTTTTTCATCCCTTTTTGAAATATCTGTCTGCTTTTCTTTAATTAAAGCAGAACACAACGGGTACACTAAAATGCAAGTGTGCCAGTAGTATTGATCTCAGCTGCAGAAACCCCAATTGAAATAACCCTCATATATTTGGCATGTGAGACGAAATTGGAGAAAATGAATGTATAAATGGCACAAGCATCAGGCTCAGATTTGAATCCAGGTTGCAGGAGCCATGAATCAGCAGCACTGAGTCCAGGTTCACAGTGTAACGGCCGACCCCTTTTACCCAGCCGGCAGCTACACCTCCAAGACCAGTGGCCTGGATAATTTACTGAGAAATAATCTACTATCAAGCCGTACTTCTTACCAATTGAACTTTTCCCCACAATCGACGGTGAAAAATATAAGCACACAAAAACGGGAAGTAAAACGGGTTATATGTATTAAGTAAAATGACATAGAAAAATAGAAACATAAATATATCCCTCCACCCCAGCAATAATAAGACACCACCAAATATATATATATATACACACAACAAAAACCCTCCCTTGTCCCTGTAACAAATAAACACACAACACGAATAACGACAATGAAAGACAAACTGAAAATGAATGAGTACGTGAGTCCGGTAAAAAAGAAAATGTCCTGAAAGCGGATGACTGAATTAGTGATAGAGTTGTTTGATTCTCCCCAGAAAAAAAATGGAACAGCCTCACCGTGAATCCTCGTGTATGTGGTGGATGATTAAGTCCTACCCCGGGGTATCTCGTGGTGAGGTCCTTGAAATAAATCCGGCAGATGGAAAACAAACTGGATGGATAAGTGCAATATGGAAAACAGGTACAGGTTGCTCGTGGTCGTAATGTTGAAACAAAATCTCCTTCTCTCCTCCCTCTTCCTTCTCCTCCTGCTGGCTTATATAGTCCTGTGACGGCTGGGATTAATTGATTGTAAACAGGTGTTTTCCAGGTTGGCGGCTGTGGTCTCCTTCCATCAACGGGGACGGCATTAACTGATGCACATAAACAGTAAACGGGACAATGAAACGAGACGCACTCAGAACTGACATTTAAACACTATGTGGCCCCGCTACATTCCCCCCCCCCCAACCTTGGACAAGGGAGGGCCGAAGTACGGCTTGAGATTGGCCACATGGATTGTGTCTATCTTGGAGTCAGTGCCGATACCCCTTTGAAACTGGAAATTAACGGGACCTGTTTGAGAAATGATTTTGGCCGGACCTAACCATTTAGGCGCTAGCTTGGCGGAGAACCTTTTGCTGGCATCCGAGAGATGGTGAGCTCTAATCCAGACCAAATCACCCGGCTGAAAGTGCGCTTCCTTACGCCGGGCATTATATAACTTGGCATGTCTAGATGTCGAACTCACCAACCTCTGTTGGATTCTCCGCCGTAATTCCTCAATTTTGAATAGGTTATTGTAACTGGTGGTTTCTGGATTAGGGGCTCTGGGAAGGAGTCGGTCAAGCGGGCCCTTTAGCTGTCTGCCCAGCGCAACCAAAGCAGGCGTCTCACCTGTGGCTTCGTGCACAGCGGTGTTCAGGGCAAACCGGAGCTCGGGGAGCCATTTATCCCAGTCCTGATGGCGTTCACCCACATAGGAGGCGATCATGTTCTTCAGGGTCCGGTTCACTCGCTCTGTCATGTTAGCCTGGGGATGGTAAGCTGTTGTCAGGTTTTTCTTCACTCCCCAGGCTGTATAAAGTTCATCTAATAGAGAGCTCGTGAACTGCGGACCCCGGTCTAAGACGATGTTCTTCGGCACCCCCCAGCGGGTGAAGATTTCGTTCTTCAGGGTGGAGCAGATCTTGTTAGTTTTTGCGTCTGTTAATGCAAACAGCTCCACCCACTTTGAAAAATAATCAATCACCACCATCAGGACGGTCTTCCTCGAGCTGGTAACAGGAAAAGGCCCCATCAGGTTGACTCCCAAAGTCTCCCCCGGTCCATCCGCGATTGTCGATTGTAGAAATCCTGCCGGTTTACCAGGTGGGTTTTTGAGCTGTTGGCAGGTGATGCACTTCTTCACATGGTGGCAAACGTCTTTCCGGACAGACGGCCACCACGCAACCCCCAGGATCTTTAATAAAGTCTTTGTCCTTCCAAGGTGACCACCTAAAGGACTGTCATGATAGTAAATTAGGAAGTCTGGGATGAGCTCTTCCGGGACCACTAGTTGGTGTTGCAGACCCCCAAGGGAGGATGGAGTGGTCCTGTACAGAACCCCCTGGAGGTCCACGAAGTGTACCCGGTCGGTACGCTGCTGCTCCAGTCCCTCCCTGATGCTCTGGCAGAATGGACTGGTGGCTTGTGTTTGAGCCAGGTCTTCAAGGCTTCTTGGCAGAGGGAGGATCATCTTCTTTGCCTCTGCCAAACACACCATCCCCAGTGGCTCGGACACCCTGGACAGAGCATCAGGCACAATATTGCCACAGCCCTTCCGATAGGTCACCTTGAAAGTGAAGTTCTGGAGGCGGAGTACCCACCTGGTTAGACGGTAGGAGGTCTTCGGGTGATTAAATACCCAGGTCAGAGCGTGATGGTCGGTGTACACTTCAAATTCAATCCCCTCCAGATAGTGTCTCCATTTTTCCACAGCCCACACGACAGCCAAACACTCTTTTTCAGCTGTCGAATAATTGAGCTCGGCGCCGTGCAAGGCTCGAGAGGCGTAAGCGATGACGTGTTCAGCCTGGTGGATTTTCTGAGTGAGCACGGCGCCAAGCCCCAGGTTGCTGGCATCTGTTTGTACCTGGAAAGTGAGCTGCGGATCTGGCTGGGCCAGAACGGGCGGCTCTTGAAGGTGGCTCTTTAGTTGCTCGACCGCGTCCTGGCACTCTGCTGTCCACTCCCACGGGACATCTTTTTTTCTTAGGTTGTTCAAGGGAGTGGACAGTCTCATAATCTGAAGGTCCTGAGTTCGTTCCTCAGAGAGGGCACCACTTTATGTAACGGCCGACCCCTTTTACCCAGCCGGCAGCTACACCTCCAAGACCAGTGGCCTGGATAATTTACTGAGAAATAATCTACTATCAAGCCGTACTTCTTACCAATTGAACTTTTCCCCACAATCGACGGTGAAAAATATAAGCACACAAAAACGGGAAGTAAAACGGGTTATATGTATTAAGTAAAATGACATAGAAAAATAGAAACATAAATATATCCCTCCACCCCAGCAATAATAAGACACCACCAAATATATATATATACACACAACAAAAACCCTCCCTTGTCCCTGTAACAAATAAACACACAACACAAATAACGACAATGAAAAACAAACTGAAAATGAATGAGTACGTGAGTCCGGTAAAAAAGAAAATGTCCTGAAAGCGGATGACTGAATTAGTGATAGAGTTGTTTGATTCTCCCCGGAAAAAAAATGGAACAGCCTCACCGTGAATCCTCGTGTATGTGGTGGATGATTAAGTCCTACCCCGGGGTATCTCGTGGTGAGGTCCTTGAAATAAATCCGGCAGATGGAAAACAAACTGGATGGATAAGCGCAATATGGAAAACAGGTACAGGTTGCTCGTGGTCGTAATGTTGAAACAAAATCTCCTTCTCTCCTCCCTCTTCCTTCTCCTCCTGCTGGCTTATATAGTCCTGTGACGGCTGGGATTAATTGATTGTAAACAGGTGTTTTCCAGGTTGGCGGCTGTGGTCTCCTTCCATCATCCGGGGACGGCATTAACTGATGCACATAAACAGTAAACGGGACAATGAAACGAGACGCACTCAGAACTGACATTTAAACACTATGTGGCCCCGCTACAACAGGCCTCACCATAAGATTAGACATTTTAAAGTATAAGTTTGTTTCAAGGCCTTTGGAAATTCCTTTTTATGACTCTGCATGCTCTGGGTCTACAAGTGAGACTGATGAAAAAGAAAAGCTGCAAGAAGACATTTGGACATTGTGTCATTATTGCACCTATAACCACAACTGGAGTTTTGGTTAATTCATAAACATCAGCCTTTTAAGGCTTGGTTTAGTAAACCAAGATGGAAGTGCAAATCAAAGCACACACTTTTGGTACCGACATTACCAGTATTATAAAGTTGGTTCAGAGCATAGTCCATATTTTCAACTTATGTGGTGTCCATCCACCAATTCAATTACACCTCCATGTCAATACGAGGCAAGCTTGTCCGCCAGCAGCTGAACATTTCTGAATCTTCTGCTTCTGTTGATAACGGACCTGCTCCATTTACTAACACGGAAGCATAAACAAACTCAACTGCGTGTTCTGACTGCAAGATGCAAATCTCTTGTACAAGAGGGCCTTTATTTTCACTTTCCCTGTAGCTGACGTTCATGGCCATTTTTATAGGTTGTGCCTTTGAGAATACAATGTCTGAGATGATGGGTATAGATTCTGTGATTGGACCTCGTTCATTTATTATGAGGCAGATGGGCTAGGCATTCGATTAAACCGTTTGTGACAGCTGACTGTTGTTATTTTTAGAAGATCATTGATAGGATTTGTGAGGCTTATGAAGGTTTACATGGAATATTCACAGTTTTCTGCATATGTATCAGCCAGAGCACATTTAGACTTGAACCTACAGTAACTTACAATCGCCAGTGAGTCACTGAACTGCACCACAGTATTATTTAGTGGTTTACTTGAACCTTCACTGGCTTTGCTATATGAAACTGAGCTGACACAGTTGGTAGACTGTTTAAATTACTCCTCAGCACTTCGAGTCTGATAATGAGAGGCAGCCTTTAGCAAATTTGTGGTCATTTTAATCACTAGTAATTAGAACACTTATCTTCCACTACCTGCAAATGACGTGCCAGTTACAAGGGTCACTGCTGCCTCAGCCTTCTTTATCGGGCTCAGCATGTGCTGAAATTAAAATCCTTTCAGTTACTGAAGAGAAAACAGTACAGGTATTTTTGTTGGGTTATTGTTAAAAACAGTTACTAAAAATTTCAAGTTCTTTTTCACTGCTTGGTGCCACACAGTGGTACTTGGTGTCAGAGCCATCTTAATGGCATCATAGGCCCCTGGGCAAAGTAGTGCGCTGGGACTCTTGTTTTGATAGCAAAACGGAAACATACAAAGACATCAGAAACATCGTGGGCCCTTTTACTCCTGGGGCCCCTGGCCAGTGCCCATTGTGCCCAAAGGTTAAGATGGCCTTGATTGGTGTCACTTCTACTTTGACAAACATATCGCACATTACCTTGGGACAGATTGCAGAGAGGATGAGGTACACATTAAATTAATACAAACCGATAAGCTATTTTGGACTGAATGTGTGGCTCTTGGTGAAACTTTTCTTAAGGTACTATTAGCGTCACCACAGACAGATTCAGTGCCTGACTTTCACTGTATTCCACCATGGACTCTAGCGTGTACTGTAGAACATTGTCAAATGTCAGGGTAGGGGACTGAGCAGCTAGTTGGCCTTAGTCAGATTGTTTTTGGACTTATATTTTCTTAACTACAGTGGACACACTCCTGTCTTCTAAAATGCATTTATCACACACAACACGTCATGCTTTTAATATTTTAATGAGGCAGACTTTTCACCTGGTTTATGGGGCCATCTTCGTCTAGACTCCAAAGGGATCATAAAAGGCACCGCCTTGACTTCAGAGATGCTTAGCTCCCATAATGAGTGTATTTCACAAATCGGCTTATTGGCTTCTCCCATAAATGTTTGGTATACATTTTAATGGAAATGAAATATTAAATGGGATAAATAGGGATTTCAAATGTCATTAGACTTCTTTTGTGTCTGTTTACAATACCTGTGGGGCTTTTGTTGCTGGAAGTCTTTTGTTTTATTTTTCAGATATTTTTCTTTTTTATTTTTGGTAGCTGTTTCATTACACCAGCTTCTTTTGTCTTTTCTTCTCTGATCTGAACTGTGGCTACAGGAGCAAAATTATGATTTAGCTTGTTCTATTGAAGAAAGGATATGCTAAAGAGCCGAGATGCAGCTGCTAGGATCTGCGCCCTTTCAACAGAGATTAATTGCACATTGTGAGACACAAAACTATTTCAGCATTTGTGAAGCACAAAGCTATTTCTGCAGTCAATACAAAGCATAATACTCTTCCTTGCCCAGCACGTTTGATGTAGATCTTCCTATAATACATTCTACATGATTAGACCTATACTGGCCAGAGGTGCCATTATACTTGCACTTTATGTATTTATAACATTCTCTATTCCACTCAATCCAGTTCAGAATTACAGAGAGACAGTGCATAGGGAGCCAGTCTATTGCAAATTTGTAATTATAATATTTTTAAATAATTATAAAGACTGCATAAAATATGAATATTTAGTTCTTCTAGAGCAGGGGTCCCCAACCCCCGGTCCGCGGCCCACTACCGGGCCGCAGCCGTCTGACAGCCAGGCCGCAAGAGAACTGCCGGCAATGGAGACTCACTCAGACTTTTCAGAACGCTTGGCGGGCGGGGATTTGCAGCGGCGCAGAGAGAGGAGAGAGACCGAGGTGAGAGAGTATTACAATGAAGTATTTTTATGGTCCCGACAGTTTCCCCATATGACACGAGTCTGTAGAAATCTCGTTACTACGAAGTACATTCAGCAGATACTTTCATTACAATGAAGTGACCTTGAAATGCTTGAATGAATCATCCACAGAGCAGTTAGATCAGTGGTCGCAGCTCAGTTGTACACATTTGCACAACGATCCCCAAACAGAAACATTGTAAAAAAAAATTTCTTTCTTCGAACTTTCCTCGTACTGTTTTTTTTTTTTGCTGTTTTTGTTTTCTGTGGTATTTAGCGATACCTTTTGCTTATTGCTTGTCAATATTTGAAAAACATCCATTGGAATGTAACTCATTGTCACCCTCCTATAGAAACGGCAGACACGAAAAAACGATAACAGTGTTAATGTTTGTGATGTGCAATCTGTTGGAATGACAAATGCAATGCATATGTATTTGTTATATGCAAAAAAAGAAGAAAAATATTGGGTTGCAAACGTATGCGAACTGCTTAATAACTTAATAATAATAGAAATGTAATGTAAATTGTGTATAAAACTGCCCTATGAACCCGCCCCCCACCCCCTCCGGTCCATGTAAAAATTTGCTTCTAGTAAAGTGGTCCTTGCTGTCAGAAAGGTTGGGTTCTAGAGCAATGGGCAGCCTGTCCCCTCATCAGTTTTAAATGTACATCGTATGTATAAAGCTAGGGGCTACATGGGTAGCACAGTCTTAGGAGGCCGTGTTCAAATCTTGGCCTGCTCTCTGACTCTTTGCTGGTTCTCCAGGTGCTCCATTTCTGTGTCACTTGCCACTTGAGTTTTTGATTCTACCTGTGTGAGAGTGTCCTGCAGTAGTCTGATGTTCCATCCTAAGGTGGCTCTTGACTTGAGCCTGATGCTGCCAGAATAGAGTTTGGCCCCTGTGACCTTAAAATTATACTTGCAGGTCCAGTTAAATAGAAGATGAAGAAAATAGTGTGTGTAATAATTTTTATAATGTAATAATATCATGAGAGCCAAATTAGAAGATAATTAATGTGTTGTAAGTGCTGCAGGAGATGGATGGGCATCCCAGAGGTTGACTCCTTGTCCAGACGGGTCAAAGATAAAAGGAGCTGCATCGTCATAACTGGGCAGTCAAGAGTCGGAAGGAGGTGGATGAGACTTGACAGGAGGAGTGTAAATGAAGATGATTGTATTTCTGGGCTGCTTACTTTGGTTGTCCTTATTTGATCTTTTGAAGATAATGTTTATTAATAAAAAGGGATTATATCGGAACCCGTGACTGGTTTGGGTGTGATTGTGTCTGGAGTTTGGGGCTCAGAGGCACCCCCTACTCTTTACAGTATGTATTGAAGGAAAATCATTATTTATATATTGTCCTTTTTGCCAAAATTAAATGAATACTGAACAGTAAAACACAATAAAAGCACACAAAGTATTTTTGGTGTGCAAGTTCAGTAATTTTAAAGCAAGATCAAATCTGGGTCTTCAGTTTTCAACAGAAATACAGTATAGTCTTGAAGTGGATTTAATCCACTAATACTCACTCAAAGTTTTGCAGCCAGAAGGGTCATTGTAAATCTTTAAAGAAATTATAAAATAAAAAGGCGATTCCTCTCCTACATTTCATGACCAAAGGGCCAAGGTTTCCAGCTTTCATAGCAGCAGTCATGAAAGATGCAGAGCAGTTCAGGGGGCCCTTCAGTACTCACAAAACAAAGAGTTCAAGGACCTGGGGACTCTTTCAGCTTTTCCTACAAATTAGATAGAAGCTTTTGGTTGGCTTATTGTCAGTAGCTACAGTTTAGTGAGGCTGGACCACTAACATTTTCAAACTCATTACTGAAAATCAGAGTTAAATTTTACAAGTTGAAATTGCATTTGGGTCTCCCGACTGGTACCCAACCCAAAAGGATACCCCGACACAGACCAGACAGTGACAGGAGCTGAGGGTTCCCGGTAGAATACAATGGAAGGTGGGTTACAGGGTAATGTACAACAAAAAAGTATCAAAAAAAAGGCCTGCCCTTATGGGCCTACCTAAATATACAGCCCCCTTCCTATCTCTTGGCCTCACTCCTGACTTTTACCCACTGTTTCTTCCTACTTGCCAGGTAAGCTTTTCTCTGTTCTCCTCTTCTGAATCCAGGCTCACCTAGCTGAGGTGTTAGAGTTCATTTTAAATGCTGACTCTGGAAGACTTTTGGACCACTGGCTCCAAAGTACTTCTAAGTTATTCAAAACCCCTTGGGGTGGCATGTCACTGTCCACTTAAAGGGCCAGCCTCCTATAACCGAGTACAGGAGCTGCCTCCTGCTGCTTCTGGAAGCCTTGGTGGAGTATAAGCCCTGTCATTGAGACATCCTCAGGTTAGCGCTGCCGCCTTCAATCTCTAGAAAACTCTTGAGACATCTTATCCAGGCAGTGGTCCGGACCAATTTATGGAAGTTTCATTCACTGGCATCCCACCTGGGTAGTGGTCCACGACAGGTCCTGAATGGCTCTTTGCTGATCCATCCAATCTTGAAAGTAATCCATAGAAAGCTCTGGATCGAAGAACTCAGCCTTTGCAATGTGTCTCACCACCCTGCTGTCCTTTACAAAGTGTACATGGCATTTCACCCAGGGTTGGTTCCTGCTACTAGCAGTCTTCATCTGAAATAAAGAGGGTTTTTGAAAATGTATGGATAAATTAAAAAGGAGAGAAAGGAAGCGAGTCTGTCTTGCTTCTGTAATTAGGCAAATTGATCAAAGTGGCTCATTCAGCTTTTATCTTAAATGTCAGCAGGATATCATTTGGAACTTCTGGAAAGCATAAACATTTGTAAAAACATAGACAACATACTGTAAATAATTGGGTTCAAAGCTGATCAGTGTCCTGTAAACAGAGATTACAGAGGGCTGAAGTTGTTACTGGAGTTTTTCAAGTTGTTTGTTAGGACTGATTTATTTTTTTCCATGAGTGCCATTGAACTCTGAGATAATGATAATATCACTGATGTGCACTGGAGTTTTCATCTTCTTTGATTTACCTATATATCCCAATTATTTGAGCCTTACACATGAACTGATGGTAGTAAGCAGACACGAGCGAAGCTTACTTACATAATTCTACCTTCGACAAAAAGCTGGTAAGAAATTGTGGGCCAAATAGAAAACATCAGCATGCCAGCCTTAAAGAACAGCACCCAGGGAGCAGACAAAGAGCTAATCCAAAAAATAAAACAACAGACAGAAGGGACAGAGCATGGATCAAGCCAAAATTAGGAACAAAAAGACTTGTCAAAAAATAAGCTGAAGAAACATCTGCGAAGATCACAGATAAGAGTAAACGAAGACTTTGTGAACATTGGGATAGATGATCTCAGAAGCAATTGGACAGAAGGCAGAGACATTGGCTGATTGCAACTTGTGGCAGGCAGAAGGTGTGATGAAGGGATAGTTGGTAGGAGTGACGTGAGTTGGTGGATTTTATAATCTTACAGTGAAGCACAAGGTCAAAGACTACGTCCCCACTCTTTACTCGCTGGATGAGTGACTCTACATATTCGGTGTTAACCCATTTAAATAATACCATGTGCAAAAAATTGCTTGGGGTGGTGTTCACTGTGAAAGAGGAAACATATACACATTGTTATTTCCTGGTTTGAGTTAGCAACATGAGTTTGGATATCATTTGTAAACTTGTAGATGATTTTACAAAGGGGGAGAAGAACATTCTGATTATTCAACAAAAATAATTGGTCCAGTCATGATAACAACTTCAGACCGCAGCAGAGTATAAATGTTTTTTATGTGAAAACATCAAGAACCTAAAATAGACTCTAGTGGAAACTCACTCCTAGTTCTCATTCACTCCTCTACCACAGCTGTATTAAGTCAGTTAATCTTTCTGCCTTTCATAATGACAACTATAATAACTTTATAAAGTAAATAACTTTACAGGAAAAATCAAATATTAACATCACTGTGCAACTGACCCATTTATTTTTTGAAGAGCTTACAGCACAGCAGTAACAGTCAAAGCTCTCAAAACTGTCTCAGAGCAGGTGGCTGGTACAGTGCAGACAGAGCCACCTACTGGCCAAGAGGAGGAACTGCAGGCTGTTTTGTGATACTTAGTAAGTCGATTAGCTTTAAAAGTAGTTTTAACAATAAAATGTATTTTTGCAGCACATTTTCATACAAGACATCAAGCTTAAAGTACTTTACAAGAGGTTAAAGAAAGATTGATTGTATTAGGTTTAAGAGTCAGTCAATCCCATGGCTGCCTCACGCTAATGACCTAAACTCGGAGCTTTAGGATGGGGAAAGGAAAACCCAAGGACCTCAAGTGAAACCTGCGCCGGCTCAGGGAGAAAGTCAAAACCCCTCACAGACAGTGACCTGGGGTCCAGGACTTTGGATCTTTGTAGGAACAGCACTGTGCATTGCATGTTGCATAAAAGTAATTTATCTGAGCAGAAACTGTAACGTACTGTGCTTGTAAAAGAATTTGCGACACAGTTAACTATGAAAGGCTTATGTAAAATCTGCATTGTTCATGTTAGTGCTGGACATGGCTCATAGAGCCAGGACTTCAATACAATGTTACTGAGTGTCTAAAGCAAGGTATGGTTAGATAGACAGCAACAAATGACAACATGATAATACTTGGAAATGAGTTTATCTTACATAATTATAAGAATATTATTATTTAAATAAGAAAACAAATGCAGTTTGGATGACCTTACTGCTATTTAAGCAGCAATTTATGGTTAGCAAAATGAAACATGGCTGGAATTGAGACGCAGTTGCTAATATTGGGTGCCCTGCATCTCCAGTGTTCTGTATTCAAATTCCAGCCTCATTTATTTCTTTGTGGAGTCCGCACACTCTGCCTGTGTCTGTGTTGATTGATACTCTGGTTTCCTGCTGCATCCCAAAGTGTACAAATTAGGTTTGGTTAGAAACGCTAAATTGCCACTGAAGGACTGATTATCCTGACATTGTGTCTGATGATTCCAGGTAACCCTGTGTTGCAATAAGCAAGTTTAAAACATTATTGAAAGGTGTTTGTGTGCTACCCATGACAATGGCCATGATAAGAACAGGTTTATGAAGAATTAAAGGATGCAATAAACACAAAACAATAAGAATAGTGTGTGATTTGTTGGTTTGAATAACTGATCGATGTGTGTCACCCACACTGTCCCTTTTTCATCATTGTGTTTGGTGCCAGTGCCACCACCACCACACCCATAACCAGTTGTGTCTTTCTCTTGTTTTGCCTTTTAGGTTGTAGATTTAACTTTTCTTCACCTATTCCTTTATGTGATAGGTTTACTGAGTTGGTTAGTATGCACAGCTGCTACATACATCAGTTGTGGTCTCTAGAGGGTGCTATTGAGCCAAACTCAAATGTTGCCTGTGAGGCCAAAATAAGTAAAAAAAAAATCAATTCCTGTATGCAAGAGTTTTACTGGGTCAGTAAGTATGTCTGCATCTATCAGGTACTACTTACATTTTACACATTAGCTTACTACTGCTTGGTGTGCATTGTTGTCATTGTGTCCTGCGTTACGCTTCATCATATGGACTCATGTAGAATGAGCTCTGTATGAGCGATTGAATTATACATGTGTGTGTACTGAAGTGAACGCCAGCGTGGAAAAGTTCATTTGCATTAAGTCAACTTGGCTGCTTCTGACAATGAGCACAACTCAAAACAGTCAGTCAGACGTCAGTAGTAATCACATCACAGCAATAAATTCAATAAGAAACAATCATTTTACCAAAATAACACCTCCACTACCAGAGGTCTATACTCATGCCATGGCTAATTCTTTAAAATCAGCTGACATGTTTGTAATATATGGTTCTAGAGTCAGCACAATTTATGCCTGCTAGGGGCTTGACTAGTGATAATATATGGGGGCAGCACATGGATTTAGTCCACAGGGTTAAACTCCCACTACCAGTCACAGTCTATGCGAGTTCTTCTCCGGGTACTCTTGTTTTCCTTCCACGTCCCCAAAGATGTGCATCTAAGATGAATTGACTGTTTCCAAGATCTACAGCTGTGTAAATTCAGCTTGCCATGTTTTTATTTTTGTTTACTTGCTTTATATTTTTGGAAAGAGTTTTCTTTTCACATTCTTTTTTTGCCTTATTGATGATGTGCCGCCATTGCACTGGTTTGTGTAGACGACCACCAGCTGCAGGGCTAGAGCTGTACGTGCGTCAGTTTGTGATGTAGTTGATGTTAACATATTTAAAAATGAGTAATTACTGTTAATGTTCACCTGATCCATTTAGTAAATGTTTCATTCAGTATAAAAAATGTAAGGTTTCCAACTGTGATAGTTCTCTGTTTTCAGTTTTTAGTTTATTCTGTTTTTTTCTAACCTATTAACATTTCTGCTTTCTGGTTAGCAGTTCCACTCCACACATCTGCCATTTGGTTCTGTCTTATTTTCTGCATCACAGCTGTAAGTTGGCCTAGTGGCAGTATAGGTGTGTGTGAGAGACAGCGAGCGAGAGAGAGTGGGCCCAGCATTACAATGGCATCCCATTACACCAAGTGCTGCCAGGGAAGACTCAGACCCCAAAGATGACCTCAACTGGAGTAAACCAGTTTGCAAAAGTTATGTTAAGCAGTGGCGTAGCTCAAGTTCATGCCGCTCAGGACAGGGCGGTGCTTCAATTTGCTGCCCTCGAACATATCTGAATATGTTAACCTATTTAAATAGAAAATTAAAATGACATATAGAGAAAAATGAAGGTAAATTTTGCATAGATTTATTCATATATAGAGAAATAGCAATAATTTTTCACATATAATTATTTATAAGCATCAACTAGACAAGAATATAGTATAGACGCACTGATAAGCTGTGTTCTGAGTATTAGTTTAATATAATTATGCCACGAAAACCAGAACCGGTGTGGTGTACAAGTGATAGGTGGGGATGTTTTCTGCGCAGAGCAAGAACGCATTCGGATTGATAACGAAGTGAAATTATAAATTAGTTGTTTATCTTCCTAGAAATTATTATCGGTGTAATGTTTATGTTTATTTTTGTTATTGCCTCAACGGCTGTGTCTGATGCCGTCACAGAAGAACAGTCTGAAAATTATTTTTCAAGCATTTGTGAATAAAAATCAGAGAATTTTACTTTTTTCATTCATGAGTGACATTTTTCCGAACCTTGATGCTTACACATGAATTGTACTGAGCTATTTTGGCCAATAATGCCGCCCCCAAAAATGTGCTCGCTCCCTCCACCCGCCCCTAGCCACGCCACTGATGTTAATGCTGGCACTCTGTATTTCTCTTAAGCCTTTGCTATTCCTGCACTATGCCTAAATTCAGGACTCTTTTATGTATCTGCAGATATCTGATTTTCTTCTCTGCCTTCTCTTATAGCTTTAGGTCTGTGGGTCCATTGCAGTTTTTTTGCAGTCAATACTTGATCACATGTTTATCTAAAAAGAGGGGATTTAAGCAACCCTCTGACTGTCAGACTGTGTTCAGAGTTGGATCAAAACTGAACCCAAAAAATAAGCCGTTTTTAAGAGAAGGGGACTAAGAACGTTGCATTCTATTTTTTTTCTTTTTCTTGATTTTTCTATTTGTATTGTAGTTCTGAAAAAGACCACCAGGGTGCAGCACCCTGTTATCTGCTCCAGCTGTTAGGCTGATACATTTCTTTTCAAACTTCCCTTTGCCTGATTATACAAGTATGACGAAACAACAGCACACAGATACAAGTCCGCGGGAGTTTTGGGATATGTCGATCTATTTAGCCAGTTTTTTTATATGTCTACCTAAATTAAATGCTCCCACCATTTATTTTCTCAGCACTGGCACATGCAAGCTCGAGGGACAAAAGTGTTGCCAGGTTTTTAATTGAAGAACATTGACTAATATTTGCAGTCCTTTTGCTTTTTTAAGCTTGTTTTATTCACTTCTGTGAAACCTTAATGTAACATTTTTCACTATCAGGTGCTGTTATATAAGGAGGTGGTATAAACTTTACTAATAACTCACATATAATTCATGCCTCCTAGAGCCCCAGTATTCAAATTAAAATGGGAAGCAAATAAAAAATCGGACACTTTAAAAAATAAAATAAGAGAGCAGCCACCAGCCCACATACAGGGCTCACTCTTAAGTCGTTTATGATATACTTCAGTGCAAAGATTGAGAGTTCTGTGTTATACATTTATTTTAAAAGTGTTTACAGTGTGATGCAGAGTTTCGCTTTTAACTTGAGAAAGGCAGGCCCTGACTAAAGCACTCCAGTGTACCTGTCCGGGTTTCATATCAAGTCATGCTAGCGCACAGCGGTTATGCTGCTTTAATTGCACAGTGACATTTTGTCTGTATTTCAGCAGTGAATAATTTAAGCAGAAAATGTTCATAATGAGCAGTCAGTGATGCTGCGTATGATTCAGACAGAAAGCTTAATTGCCTTTTTGCAAAATCTTTAATGTCTGTTACACCTGCGGTGTGGACTCTAGGGAAAAATCTTGCATGTATCCTTTCTGGGTCAATTTAAACATATTTTTCAGTGAAGTAATTAGCAAACATTTGTTATGAAAATCTGTTTTGCTGTGCAGTGTTAACATGAAGGATTTATGTTCAAAATAATGAAAAGGAAGGAAAAAAATGATGATGTAAGCCATTATAAACACAAATTTAAAGACAGTTTGCAGAGGATCTCCCATGCATTTTCCTTTTTCTCTTTCCAGCTGGAGCAATGGCGGGCTTATCAAGAAGAGGTGGCACGGCTGGAAGCAGCAATAGCAGCCAGGAAGCAGGAGGAAGCTGAAGAAAAGCTAAGGAAAGAAAAACAGAAAGAAACGCAGAAAAGGACGCAAGACAAAGCCCGGGTATGCAGCACATCTGTGAGGCCTCATTGTAGACACGTTTTAGGTTTGGAGCCAGTGTGTTGTAAATCAGAGCTTTCTGCTATAAAATCTCTCTTAATGTGAAATCTCTCAATAGCAGCGATTAAATCCATTCATCCTGAGCATATGCACGCCGACATGGTGCACTTATGACACCCACAGTGACACCACTTAAACATGGCTAGAAACACAGCGTTTCAGCTGTTGGGCCTTCCATTTGGTTAAAATGTATACTGTATGTAAAACTTCTATATAAATGAAAAAGTCTTAGAGGAAATTACAATAAAAAGTAACAAGATTTTCTTGTGTGTTTCAAAAACATATCGATATCTTAAAAGTTGAACAACACAACACAGATTTAGTTCCCAGACCTCTCCTGGAGGTACCCCAGTGATTCCTTATGTGTGCTGTTCTCCAACAACAACAGCTCTGATTGAAATTCACGAGGTAGTGGTTAGCCAAAGCAGGGGTGCTACACAATACAATACAATACAATTTATTTTCATATAGCCCAATATCACACATTGAGTGCCGCAATGGGCTTTAACAGGCCTGTCTTTTAGAAGAAATCTCGGGAAAGGCAGTTCAAAGAAAGACCCCTTTCCAGGTAGATTGGGCGTGCAGTGGGTGTCAAAAAAGGGGGGGTAAATACATCTTGCTAGTGATACAGTGTGCAATTGCTGCAGTTTAATAAAAAAAATGGGCTTATTGGACGGTACCCACAAATACTGGGGTGCCTTAAGGATAGAACATTGCAGATGGCTAAGTTAGGTATGTTAAGTATGTATAAATATCAGTTTTATATCAACAAGATCATAGTTGGAGATAGCACACCAAACCAGATATTCAGTATGTGATGTGTCTCAGTTATGATGTGCATTTCAGGTAGGAGGAAGCATTGTGCCTGGCTCTGCTTGCTCTTTGCACTTGCAGTGAGCTCTGTCTCTGTGAAGGGCTTTGTCCTGCAGTGTCAAAGACGTATGAAGAGCTGCCTTTAAGTAACAGTGCATGGGTCGTAAGCAGTCTGTGCCTTATGGAGGCAATCTCAAGCAAACAATTAGCAAAATTGTTAATCGAATATTAAAAAACATCATGTGTGGTACAAATATCATGTATACATAACAGCCAGAATATTTAACCTAACCCTAAGCGAGCAAGTATATTCTAATATGTACCTATTGTTAATATTAATATTTGAACCTACACTTTTAGCTAATTTGGTGGCCCCAATACACCCCCACACACACATACAGTGAATTCAGAAGGTATTCAGACCCTTTCACTTTCTGCACACTTTATTTTGTTGTATACTGTATATCTTCTAGTAGTGGCCGGCTCTTATTGACGCCCGTTTCCAATAAACACCGGGTTTGTAGAGATGTCGCGACAAACAGACACTGGTCTCCTTTAAGCGCCGGTCTGTAGTAAACGCCGATCTCCAATGACCTTTCCCGTACGCTAATCCTCTTTTCGTACCACCTGGGCTACCGCCCTCCTGCAGTCAATCATACGGTAAGTACCTTTTCGTTTTAAAAATGTTTTGTCGTCGGATGCTATTGAGGAAGGGAGAAAGTCAAAACGAAATTTCTTTGTGTACATTTTGCCCTTTCGTCTCCACGTCAATCATAACCCCACAGGGAGGGCAGAGGTGGGTGGAAGGGGCGGGAAGAACATGAAAATGCCATCTTCGACACGTTAATCCTCTCCTTTGACCAGGGAAGAAGGGGCTGTATTGTGACAGTACAGTACATGATCACGTGAAAAACTCTGCGCCCTCTTCCTCGGTGACCTGTTAACCTTTACCTCCACTGACACTTTTGCCTTCGGAAGGGTTGTGCGGGTGTCTGTTCGTGTCACTGTGTTCTTGTGGGCCCGTGTTTGTAGTGTGAGCGATGGGAAGGAAACGGTAATTTGATTTACCATTCAAACTCCATGCAGTAACATATGCAAAGGAACATTCAGGCGAAGAAGCTGCACGACATTTTGGGGTGGATCCAAAACGTATCCAAAAATGGCACAAGCAGATGACTGATATTGAGAAAACGGCGGCAGAAAAAGGTGCCAGAAGTAAACGATTGCCTGGTGGAGGAGCTAAGAAAGTGAGCGAAGAATTAGATGAACTGGTGTTAACATGGATTATTGAACAAAGACTGGAAGGTGCGTGTGTCTCCAGGAAAATGGTCCACACGAAAGCGAAGAGGATTTTTGATACGGAGATTGATGATGCTTCAAAAGGAAAAGAAATGTTCGTAGCCAGTGCTGGCTGGCTTGACAAATTTATGAAACGCCATCATTTATCGCTCCGTCGGAAGACTTCGCTGGCGCAGAAGGATCCTGAACAAGTTATTGACAAGCTTGTTTCTTTTGTGATGTGGGTTGCCGATCAGTGAACTGCAGATGGAGTTAAGGACGGCGAAATCATTGGAATGGACGAGACATCTGCTTGGTTCGACATGCCTGGTTCTACAACAGTCAAACCAACTGGCAATAGGAGTGTTACAATAAAAACTTCTGGTCACAAGAAATCTCATTTCACTGTCACATTGGCAGCAAAAGCAGATGGCACAAAATTGAAGCCGTTTATTGTATTTCGGGGCGCAAAGCGAGAAGTGGCAAGACTACAGGATGTCCAAGAAGCTGTGGTAGCGACCTCAACAAACAGATGGATGAATCAGGAATTAACAATAATGTGGTTACAGAAAGTTTGCGGTGTTTTCTGTTTCCGAAAGAGACTTCTTGTCTGGGACGCTTACCGCTGTCACATCAGTGAGGAAACGAAACAAGAACTGAAGAAATATAAAATGTCAACAGCAGTTATCCCTGGTGGTTGCACCAAGTACGTCCAACCTGCTGATGTTGTTTGGAACAAGCCCCTCAAAGACAAGCTTCGAGAGTTGTATGATAATTGGATGGCAGGGGAAGAAGATAAGGGGTTTACAGCTGGTGGAAATTTGAAAGCGCCGGCACTGCGTTTGTTAGTAACGTGGATAATATCAGCTTCGCAAGAAATTACCCCAGAAATGATAAGAAAATCCTTCAAGGATTGTGGAATCATCAATGCATGCGATGGATCTCCCATGCTGGGAGTGCGAAACTGATTACTGCGCGACAACAAGCAATGGGAGTACCTGTATTACCATCACAAGAAGAGGAAGATGAAGATGAACTCGCAAATAACGAAGCAATCATTACCGATTCAGACGACGAGTAGATGGTAAGTACTGTACTTTATTTTATCTTATCCAATCTCATGTCGTAATGTATTGTATACGTATATGTGTGATAGATGCGTGACTTGTCGGGCTGATGAGCGCTTTCGTGTGAAATTCGGACTGGTGCAGGCCAGTGCTGGTGGAATCATTGCCAAGAAAGTTCAGTAAACGTCTACCGTACCTGTTTTTCATGCTTATGGTAATACCGTATACTGCTTTAATAAATATCGTGGTGGAGGGGTTTGCGTGTCCCAATGATCCTAGGAGCTCTGTTGTCCGGGGCTTTATGCCCCTGGTAGGGCCACCCAAGGCAAACTGGTCCTAGGTGAGGGATGAGACAAAGTGCGGTTCAACAAAACCTCCATGATGAATACAAAATTTGGACGGCGTTTTCCCTCGCCCGGACACGGGTCACCGGGGCCCCCCTCTGGAGCCAGGCCTGGAGGTGCGGCTCGATGGCGAGCACCTGGTGGCCGGGCTTGCACCCATGGGGCTCGGCCGGGCACAGCCCGAAGATGCAACGTGGGTCCCCCTTCCCATGGGCTCACCACCTATGGGAGGGGCCAAGGAGGTCGGGTGCAGTGTGAGTTGGGTAGTGGCCGAAGGCAGGGACCTTGGCGGTCTGATCCTCGGCTACAGAAGCTGGCTCTTGGGACGTGGAATGTCACCTCTCTGAAGGGGAAGGAGCCTGAGTTAGTGCGCGAGGTCGAGAGGTTCCGGCTAGATATAGTCGGACTCACCTCGACACACAGCTTGGACTCTGGAACCAATCTCCTTGAGAGGGGCTGGACTCTCTACCACTCTGGAGTTGCCCCCGGTGAGAGGTGCCGAGCGGGTGTGGGCATACTTATTGCCCCCCGACTTGGAGCCTGTACATTGGGGTTTACCCCGGTGGACGAGAGGGTAGCCTCCCTCTGCCTTCGGGTCCTAACTGTTGTTTGTGTGTATGCACCGAACAGCAGTTCGGAGTACCCACCCTTTTTGGAGTCCCTGGAGGGGGTGCTGGAGGGCACACCTTCTGGGGACTCCCTCGTACTGCTGGGAGACTTCAATGCTCACGTGGGCAATGACAGTGAGACCTGGAAGGGCATGATTGGGAGGAATGACCCCCCGATCTGAACCCGAGTGGTGTTTTGTTATTGGACTTCTGTGCTCGTCATGGATTGTCCATAACGAACACCATGTTCAAGCATAGGGGTGTTCATATGTGCACTTGGCACCAGGACACCCTAGGCCTCAGTTCGATGATCGACTTTGTGGTCGTGTCGTCGGACGTGCAGCCACATGTTTTGGACACGGGTGAAGAGAGGGGCGGAGCTGTCAACTGATCACCACCTGGTGGTGAGTTGGCTCCGATGGTGGGGGAGGATGCCAGTCAGGCCTGGTAGGCCCAAACGTGTTGTGAGGGTCTGCTGGGAACGTCTGGCAGAGCCCCCTGTCAGAAGTAGCTTCAACTCCCACCTCCGGCAGAACTTCGACCATGTCCCGAGGGAGGTGGGGGACATTGAGTCCGAATGGGCCATGTTCCGTGCCTCTATTGTTGAGGCGGCTGACCGGAGCTGTGGCTGTAAGGTAGTCGGTGCCTGTCGTGGCGGCAATCCCCGAACCTGTTGGTGGACACCAGCGGTGAAGGATGCCGTCAAGCTGAAGAAGGAGTCCTACCGGTCCCTTTTGTCCTGTGGGACTCTGGAGGCAGCTGATAGGTACCGGCAGGCCAAGCGGAATGCGGCTTCGGTGGTTGCTGAGGCAAACATTCGGGCATGGGAGGAGTTTGGGGAGGCCATGGAGAACGACTTTCGGACGGTTTCGAGGAGATTCTGGTCCACCGTCCGGCGTCTCAGGAAGGGGAAGCAGTGCAGTGTCAACACTGTATGGTGGGGATGGTGCGCTGCTGACCTCGACTCGGGACGTTGTGGGTCGGTGGGGGGAGAATTTCGAAGACCTCCTCAATCCCACTAACATGCCTTCCAATGAGGAAGCAGAGCCTGGGGACTCGGAGGTGGGCTCCCCCATCTCTGGGACTGAGGTCACCGAGGTGGTCAAAAAACTCCTTGGTGGCAGGGCCCCGGGGGTGGATGAGATGCGCCCGGAGTTCCTCAAGGCTCTGGATGTTGTAGGGCTGTCTTGGTTGACACGTCTCTGCAACATCGCATGGACATCAGGGACAGTGCCTCTGAATTGGCAGACTGGGGTGGTGGTCCCCCTCTTTAAGAAGGGGGACCGGAGGATGTGTTCCAACTACAGAGGGATCACACTCCTCAGCCTCCCTGGAAAAGTCTATTCGGGGGTTCTGGAGAGGAGGGTCCGTCGGATAGTCGAACCTCGGATTCAGGAGGAACAGTGTGGTTTTCGTCCTGGTCGCGGAACAGTGGACCAGCTCTACACCCTTAGCAGGGTCCTGGAGAGTGAATGGGAGTTCGCCCAACCAGTCTACATGTGTTTTGTGGACTTGGAAAAGGCATTTGACCATGTCCCTCAGGGAATCCTGTGAGGGGTGCTCCGAGAGTATGGGGTACCGGACCCCCTGATAAGAGCTGTTCGGTCCCTGTACAATCGGTGTCAGAGCTTGGTCTGCATTGCCGGCAGTAAGTCGAACCCATTTCCAGTGAGAGTTGGACTCCGCCAGGGCTGCCCTTTGTCACCGATTCTGTTCATAACTTCTATGGACAGAAGTTCTAGGCGCAGCCAGGGCGTTGAGGGGGTCCGGCTTCGTGGACTCAGGATTGGGTCACTGCTTTTTGCAGATGATGTTGTCCTGTTTGCTTCATCAGGCCGTGATCTTCAGCTCTCTCTGGATCGGTTTGCAGCTGAGTGTGAAGCGGCTGAGATGGGAATCAGCACCTCCAAATCCGAGACCATGGTCCTCAGCTGGAAAAGGGTGGAGTGCCCTCTCAGGGTTGGGACCGAGATCCTGCCCCAAGTGGAGGAGTTCAAGTATCTTGGGGTCTAATTCACGAGTGAGGGAAGAATGGAGTGTGAGATCGACAGGCGGATCGGTGCAGCGTCCGCAGTGATGCGGGCTCTGCATCGGCCTGTCGTGGTGAAAAAGGAGCTGAGCCATAAGGCAAAGCTCACAATTTACCAGTCGATCTATGTTCCTACCCTCACCTATGGTCATGAGCTATGGGTCGTGACCGAAAGAACGAGATCACGAATACAAGCGGCTGAAATGAGTTTTCTCCGCAGGGTGTCTGGGCTCTCCCTTAAAGATAGGGTGAGAAGCTCAGTCATCCGGGAGGGGCTCAGAGTAGAGCCGCTGCTCCTCCGCATCGAGAGGAGTCAGATGAGGTGGCTCGGGCATCTGATCAGGATGCCTCCTGGACGCCTCCCTGGTGAGGTGTTCCGGGCACGTCCAACCGGGAGGAGGCCCCGGGGAAGACCCAGGACACGCTGGAGGGACTATGTCTCCCGGCTGGCCTGGGAATGCCTTGGGATTCCCCTGGAAGAGCTAGAAGAAATGGCCGGGGAGAGGGAAGTCTGGGCATCTCTGCTCAAGCTGCTGCCCCCGCGACCCGACCTCAGATAAGCGGAAGAGGATGGATGGATGGATGCTTTAATAATACCGTACTGCTGTACTGATAATTTCATTAAATCCTGAAATGTTCATCCGGTGTTGTTGCCTACATTTTGTGGCCGTAAATACGGTACCATGCCGTATTTTACTGCCAAATGAACCCCGTTTACCCATCACCATTCCGTCTGCGAGGCAAATAATAATAGCCGGTCTCCAACAACCGCCGGGCTCTTTTAAATGCCGGGCCGTCCGAATAATTTTTTGAATAAACGCCGGGGCTACTATTGGAAGATATACGGTATTTAATTTTAATGGATAAATTTGCTGGTTTTCCCATCAGTCTACACTCAGTAACCCATTCTGACAAAGTCAGAACATGTTTTCAGGAAAGTTTGCAAATTTATTAAAATCAAAAACTGAAATCTTTCATTCAGACCCTTAGTATTCAGACCCTTAGTATTCAGACCCTTAATTGAATAATTTGTAGAAGCCCTCTTTTGCTGCTTACTTTTAAAATACACTGTATTTTCCTCATTTTCTGATTATGATTTTATGGGATAAGTAAATAAATAAGCCCCCGTTTATAAGAAAACTACTTGGGCAATGAGTTAGCCCCACAACAGACAACAAAGAACTTGCTTTGTAGGCTTGTCATACACACATGCTGGGGATATTGTTGCAGTTATTCTTGCCCAGATACAACTGTACTGTACATATGAAGGGGTGGAGATGTAAAGTTTGCTGTTAACAAAAAAATGTAAAATTAACGCCCTGCTGTTTTTGTTTTGGAGTTTGTATATCTGAATACATTGGGATAATTTCTCAAAATATATTATCCTTTTGATCATTTTCATCTTAATTTTAATGAAGCACATAACAAAAAAATAATAAAAAATTGAACCTGATCTTTGTATTCTCATGCAAAACTAATTCCTAAAAAAGGTATTGGTTTTAACGCACATATTGTTTTCCTTTTTCTCAGAAGGCAGTTTCAGGTTATTATTTGATGCTGTCATCCAAAGTGACTTGTTTGTACAGTCTCATCTGTACTGCTAAAGAAACTTAGTGAGATAATGTATAGGACTGAACCATCACACCTTAGGGGCATAGATAGATAGATAGATAGATAGATAGATAGATAGATAGATAGATAGATAGATAGATAGATAGATAGATAGATAGATAGATAGATAGATAGATAGATAGATAGATAGATTTGTGAAAGGCACCATATGATAGATAGATAGATAGATAGATAGATAGATAGATAGATAGATAGATAGATAGATAGATAGATAGATAGATAGATAGATAGATAGATAGATAGATAGATAGATAGATAGATAGATAGATAGATAGATAGATAGACAGACAGACAGGCAGGCATGAATGGCAATACTTTTACAAATCAAAATACATATACTGTATATACTGATTGTATATATATATGTGTGTGTGTGTGTGTGTGCGCCAGACTCTTAACAAATCTTAAAGAACAGGTACTTGGACTTTCATTGGTTTAACGCTCCCTGACAAGTAATACAAGGTAAGTAAATGTGAAAGGTAATCAATAACATAGTCAATAATTTATATTCTGCATGTTTTTTAGATCAAAAGTAATTGTCTGTGTTTGCTATGCTACATTGTGAATTATAAAATCTGGTTTATATTTACTTTTATGAGGAATCTGCAGAATCTGAATGTGTTATATAGATACTTATCTTTCTGCCTTCTATGTCATTTTTGGAGAAATATGTGCTTGGTACCCCTTTTGGATACTCCAGTATTAGTTTGTACTGAACTTGCTTTATGGTTGATAAAAGTCATCATTGGAATTAACGGAAAATATAGGCTTTTTCTGGAACATATGAACATTACATCCCTGTTGATGAGAACAGGCCATTCAGCACAGCAAAGCTTACCAGTCCTTTCCACTTAATTCTTCTAAAATAACATCAAATCATGTTTTAAAGATCCCTAAAGTCCTACTGTCTACCACACCACTTGGTAACTTATTCCATATGTCTGTTGTTCTTTCTGTAAAGAAAAACTTTCTAATGTTAATGCGAAATTTACCATTTACCAAGTTTGTAACTGTTTCCCCATGTTCTTGATGAGCTCATTTTAAAATAACAGTCTCGATCCATTGGACTAATTCCCTTCATAATTTTAAACACTTCAATCATGTCTTCTCTTAATCTCCTTTTGCTTTTAATCTTTCCTCATAATTCATTCCCTGTAGCCCTAGAATGAGCTTAGTCGCTCTTCTCTGGACCTTTTCTAGTGCTGCTATGTCCTTTTTGTAGCCTGGAGACCAAAATTGCACACAGGACTCCAGATGAGGCCTCACCAGTGCATTATTAAGCTTGAACAGAACCTCCTTGGACTTGTACTCCACACATCAAGGCGCTATATAACCTGACATTCTGTTAGCCTTCTTAATGGCTTCTGAACACTGTCTGGCAGTTGATAGCGTAGAGTCCACTACGACTCCTACATCCTTCTCATAAGGTGTAGTTTAAATTTTCAGACCTCCCATTGTGTTTTCAAACCTAACATTTATATTTCCTACTTGTAATACTTTACATTTACTGACATTAAATTTCATCTGCCACAAATCTGCCCAAGACTGTATGCCATATTCCAGATTATCTGCCAATCCGTCTATCTTGATATTATCTGCAAACTTAACCACCTTGTTACTTATATTCCTATCCAAATCATTTATATTTATTAAAAATATCATCAGCACTAGCACTGAACCCTGAAGGAGTGTTAACATAAATTTCAGATAAGGTTCCTTGCACCGTAATCCTTTGCTTGCTGTGTTTTAACTATCTACACACTACACTTCCACCTCTTTTAGTCTGATGCCCAACCTCTCATGTGGTACCTTATCAAATGCTTTTTGAAAGTCCAGATAAATAAAATCATAAGCTCCACTTTGATAATATACTTTTGTTGCGTCCTCATAGAATGCCAGCATGTTACTAAAACACGACCTCCCTCTTCTGAGCCCATGCTGACTGTTCAGTAAAACTCCTGTCTTTGCCATGTGTTGCTCGATCTTTTCCTTAGTAATTCCTTCCATTAATTTACCTGTGATAAATGTTAAGGTTGCTAACCTACACTTACTTGGATTTGCCCGATCATCTTTTTTTATATATAAGGGATAATATTTGCCATTTTCCAATCCTTCTGAATTTCCCCAGTGCACAGTGACTTCCTAAAAATATTCGTCAAGGGTTTATATATGTACTCCCTAACCTCCTTAAGAACTTGAGGATAAATATTGTCTAGTCATGGTGATTTGTTTGATGGAGGAAAGAGCTATTGAAGGTCTACTTATTACTTGACCCACACTGTGAAATCATTTTTATATTCTCAGATTAAACAGTATTACATGGAGAAGCAGAGGCAGAGAGATGCTATGGAAAAAAGAGATCAGCAGCAACTGGAGGAACTGAAGAAAAGGATGTCAGAGCAAGCAATAAAAGACAAAGAACGGTAATTGTATATTCCAATTAGGTCTTAAACTGTTGCTAAAATTAATTAACTGTTTGATATAGGATGGATATGAATATTCCTTTTGATTTCAACTTTTGAAAGAGTTTTATTTACTGTCCTTAAGAACAGAAAGATGTACAGCAAAACAAGACACAAATAAATCATTTAAAGTGTGGTCAAAAGAATCCAGCACAGTGAGATACGCATATGAGTGTTGTGGCCTGCAGAGGCCACTCCTGCCACCCAAACCCAACACAGACAGACGCAGGACACAAGTTCTGCACACACGTTTTTATTATTTTTTTTCTTACAGCACTAAACACGTAGCACAAAACACTTTCTCTTCTTCTTCTTTTTCTCTTTCTCTTCCTCTCAATCCACCTCCACACCTCCTGGCAAGTTTTGTCCTCCACCTCCCGACTCTGGCTCCCTTAATAGTGGCTGCTGGCTCCTTTTATAGGGCACCCAGAAGTGCTCCTGGTGCTCGACGACCTTCTTCCAGCAGCATTTCCTGGTTTGGCGTAAGTGCTGCCACACAAGGCTGATCAGTTCCTGGCAACGCCCATAGAACCCAGTAGGTCTGCACCAAACTCCAACTCCCATGGAGCCCTGTGGGTGTCCAAGACACCGCTGTAACCCAAGGGGGCTGCCATCTATCGTTCTGGGGGAGGTAATATTCTGAATATGTTCTTTCCCCTGGTCCTTTCAGTGTAGAGGTGTCCCGGCCGGGTAAGGGCCCTGGCCGTCCGCAACAGTGTACTGAAGGTATTTTATTGGCAGTTCATGAGGAGTACATAAAACACTCAGAACCAATTCGCTTTTAAGGCTAGGGTCCTAAAATATTTGAAAGGCACCTCACATTGAATTATTTCCAGTGTTTTTCTCTAACTTCCACTTTTTTCCTTTCTTTCTCCTACAGCCTCTACAAATGAGCAGTTATCTACCTTTAAGTCTAAACGTTATAAGTTTCAGGCATAGATGACTGGTTCTTTTAGGTTCTTCTTGGTCTCTTTAGGGGTTGAAGTTACACGTTGGATCCACTCCAGATTACAGTGGCCACCATAAAACACTATCCCTCCCGTTGTTGTCTGTCAATCAGAAAAGCATTACAAGGCCATTGCTAAGGCCTGTGGGCTCCAGTGAGTCACACTCACAAGAATGAGAAGCAGGAGTTGGTGAAAATGTCTGTACACCCATGAGACTGACCAATAAGTACAAAAACGAGACATTAAGATGAAATTATTAAGGTGTTTAAAGCAGTTATTGAGTCTTGAGGGCAATTCCTTTTATACATGGGGCGTGACATAACTTTTCTAAACAGATGAAAGTAATATCATTTATTTGTTTACTAAAGGTTCATTTTACTTGATATTAATTCTGATGGAAAACTTGATAACATTTACTGCAAGGATGAAAAACATAACGGACGAGGAAGATACTTTTTTCATGGAGCTATTTGTGTGTCTTTATATTCAATGCTTCCTTCATTTTTTGGTCACTCTATCCATCACTCTGTCATGAGGCCACCTCAGCTCAGGTCCACACTCTGTTCTGGCACAAACAGAAACCATCCGTAGGCAGGCTGCCTGTCTATCATGTCCTGCAACAAAAAAGTGTCCCTCACTTGTCTGACAAAGTAAGTGCACCCCATAGAAATAATTGACTTTTTCAATATATTTGAAAAGGCAAACATTAGATTGCCATACAAACAGTGCCTTCAGATAAAGGTGATATAATTGAACAAATGTATTTATTCTCATCTCTCTATTATAATAAAAAAATCTTGGGAGGAGAGACGAGACATGACTTTCTCAGAGAGACACTGTCATGTCCCGCAAGATGAGACTTTGTGCCAAGAGATTTAACCACACCTGGGGCCAGAAATAAAAGACAAAGAGTAGATGACAAAGTAGAAAGTCATAAAGAATTCAAAAACGTTGGCGTGATACACATGCAGAGCGGTTAGAGATAATGGAAGTACGAAAATTCGAAAGTCTCAAAACCATGGTAGTGAAGATTGCATTAGCGCAAACAAACAGAAATTATTACTCGGTGAAATAACGGAACAGCGAAAAGAGATTGAATATATTGTTCGGATTTAAACTTTAAGTCGGATGCTTGTAGATCGTCTAATTCATGTTGCCATCAGGGAAAAGTAGTGTTTCTTCCCAATGAAGAGGCGTATCCGCGAGAATTAAAAGATTGGTTGTTTGTTGAAAGTGAAATACACATACGCTGTTATGCTTGGGTCACAGAGTTGCACTGATAAACAGGAGATTTCAGAGACACAAACATTATTCAAACACTTCAAACAAACATAAGTCTCTGTCAAGAGTGAATCGAGCTCCGTGTGTAGTCGGAGGGGACAGTTCCATATCTCAATTAAAAGAATAGCAAATCTTCCTCTTCATAGTGGAGGATGTCTAGGGGAGAAAGGAGACAAGGCAGTGAGACAGAAGGACAGCTGCTGTACAGGCTTTTAAATGTTCAAAGCGCCGCATGAGATGCAGATCACGCCATATGGCAGCAGCTGATCGAGCAAAGAGGTAAATAGAAAACCTGTATTTGTTTCCCATTGTATCACTGTTTAAGAGGGGGCTTCGGAGGAGCGACCGCATCTTCTTTAGGTGCGTTCAGCCCCCCTCTTCACAACGTGAGTAGCAGAGACGCGAAGTGGCTGGCGTGTAGCGCAGGCCGGTTTGTTGAGCGAAGTGAGCAGGGTTGAAGCCCCCTAGTAATCTAAATTACCAAAAATGACGATTTGACACACAGACAAAATAAGCCCACCCTTACATTTATCACCACTTCGAATACGTAAAATTAGAATCAGGTGTTCCAGATTAGGTGCCGATGATTATAACCTCCTTAGGGAGTATGTAGGTGGAACTTGATTTATTTAAACCTCAGATATCGAAGGTCTGTTGTTCTTTTTGCTGTTGATGTGTGTGGTGTCATCATCCCAAGATCAAAAGAGCACTCTAAGGACTTCAGAAAGAAGGGTCAGGATGCCTACAAGTCTGGCTAGGGATTGCCTAATTATTTGAAATCACTGTATGGAAAATCACCTACAAGTGCCGCAGATTTCAAGTAACTGCTAATTTGTCCAGGACTGGCTGACCTAGAAAATTAAGCCCAAGAGTTGACCGTTTGAAACTAAAAGAGGTTTCCAAGAACCACAAAATTTTATCGTAGAATCAGCAGGTAACTCATTAAACAGTTGGTGTCAAAGCGCATCTATAATCAGAAATTGATTGATTGCAATAATGTCACCTGCATGCAAGGTGTGTTAGAAAAAAAAAGCTTTTGTATTCCAAAAAGAACATTACAGCAAGACTAGAGTTGGCCATTGAACATGAAGGCAAATACCAGGCCTTCTGGAACAATATGCTCTGGACAGATGAATCAAAGACAGGGTTGTTTGGCCACAGTAACAGTAGACATGTTTGTCACAAGCTGAAGACAGCATTTCAGGAGAAGAATCTCACACCATCTGTGTAGCAGGGTTATGAAGATGTTAGGGTTTGGGCGTACTTTGCTGCCTCACGGCCTTGAAGAAAATGTGAGGCCATCTGTCCATAAGTTGAAGTTGAATCAGTCATGGACCTTTGAAAGTGATAATTTAGAAGGAAAAACTGGATGGTCATGGACTGGCCTAGACAAGGCCCTGATTTGATTCCCATTGAAATTTTGTGTGGGGTTTTGAAACTGGCGGTCCATGCAAGAAAAGCCACAAACATCTTGCAACTGAAAGCCTTTTGCATGGAGGAGTCGTCAAAAATGTCATCACGTCAGTGTCAGAGACTGGTGGGCAGAAATGCAAAACATTTACAAGAAGACGTTTCAGTACCAGCTGTAAGGCTGTGCTTACTTCTTCCCCAGCAGACCATTATATCTATTGATATTTTTGTAGAGTAAATGATTGAAAAGGCAAATTTTCTTTGTGTTTTTATTCAAGTATATCACCTTTGTCTTTTTGAATACAAATACTGCATGTTAGAAAAGTCAACAGTTTCCGTGGGGTCTACTTTCTGATCCATATGATTGTAAGCACCAGACCTAATCATTTACTTTTTCAAGTGATGACATTTCTTAGGCCATCACTACAAAATTCAGAGTAGGAAGAAAATAGCAAATCAACAAAGGAAAGAAAAAGCAAGTTAGCATTTGGAGGAGAAAAAGAAAACAAGAATAATAGGAAACATTACAAAAGAACGAAACCAAGAAAAACAAAAACATTTTATTGTCAGTCATATTCTAAACCGCTTTGTCCTAAGAAGGGTCGTGGGAATTGCTGGAGCCTATCCCAGCTACCATAGGGTGTAAGGCAGGAACAAACTCTGGACAGGGTGCCAGTCCATCATAGAGCGAACAAACACACACCCTCACCCCAACCACACACTGGTGTCACCAATCCACCTAACTTGCATGTCTTTGGACTTTGGGAATAAGCTGGAGCACCCGGAGGAAACCCACACAGACACGGGGAAAACATACAAACTCCACGCAGGATGCAAACCCTGGTCTCCTTACCACAAGGCAGCATCACCACTATTGTGCCACTTAAGCAAGACAAAAGCAAACATTATCTGCTCCTTGGAGACAAGCTGACAGAGATGGGAGTAGATTCATACCTAGTAGCATGGATCGTGGACTATCTTACAAACAGACCTCAGTATGTGCGTCTCGGGAACTGCAGGTCTGACATTGTGGTCAGCAGCACAGGATCGCCGCAGGGGACTGTACTTTCTCCGGTACTGTTCAGCCTATATACATCGGACTTCCAATACAACTCGGAGTCCTGCCACGTGCAAAAGTTCACTGACAACACTGCTATCGTGGGCTGCATCAGGAGTAGGCAGGAGGAGGAGTACAGGAACCTCATAAAGGACTTTGTTAAATGGTGCGACTTAAACCACCTACACCTGAACACCAGCAAAACCAAGGAGCTGTTAGTGGATTTTAGGAGGACCAGGCCCCTCATGGACCCCGTGATCATCACAGATGACTGTGTGCAGAGGGTGCAGACCTATAAATACCTGGGAGTGCAGCTGGATGATAAATTAGACTGGACTGCCACTGATGCTCTGTGTAAGAAAGGACAGAGCCGACTATACTTCCTTAGAAGGCTGGCGTCCTTCAACATCTGCAATAAGATGCTGCAGATGTTCTATCAGACGGTTGTGGCGAAGGCCCTCTTCTATGCGGTGGTGTGCTGGGGAGGCAGCATAAAGAACAGGGACGCCTCACGCCTGGACAAACTGGTGAGGAAAGCAGGCTCTATTGTAGGCACGGAGCTGGACAGTTTGACATCCGTGGCAGAGCGACAGGCGCTGAGCAGGCTCCTGTCAATAATGGAGAATCCACTGAACAGTATCATCTCCAGACAAAGGAGCAGCTTCAGTGACAGACTGCTGTCACTGTCCTGCTCCACTGACAGACTGAGGAGATCGTTCCTCCCCCAAACTATGCGACTCTTCAATTCCACCCGGGGGGGGGTAAACGTTAACATTATTCAAAGTTATTGTCTGTTTTTACCTGCATTTTTATTACTCTTTAATTTAATATTGTTTTTGTATCAGTATGCTGCTGCTGGAGTATGTGAATTTCCCCTTGGGATTAATAAAGTATCTATCTATCTATCTATTATCAAACTATGATGGTAATGACCAGGCAACTGTTAATGATAGTAAACCCGAGGGGCACAAGGGTAGTCAACTCTGAAGATACTGAGTGTGCACCGTTACTCACTGGACGCAGTATATGAAAGTAAAAGTGAGCACACTCCTTAAAGTCTACCGTGTGTGCTATTGAAGGAGCGACCCTACGCATGCTGAGGGAAAAACAGGTCATTGAAGTGTAATAATACTGACTACCCGCAATGGACAATGAGGACAACATCAATCAACCCCACCTAGGGCTCCAAAGGGACTTCCACAGGCACCGTGTGCATGTGAGGATTTTACTTCAGCAGTCCCAGTTTGACATGCAGCTTAGGTCGATTGATGATTCTAAATTGACCTTATGTGAGTGTGGGTGTGTACATGAGTGGGCCCTTTGGTGGACTGCTGGTCTCTTCAGAACTTTTTTCTGGCTTGTGCCACTGCTGCTAGGATATGCTTCAGTCCTCCGTGACACCTTAATTATATTGTATGAATTTGAAACTAATGCTAATATGACATGAAAACTGCCCAACACTGACTGATATGTATGAATTTGTATAGTTTCTATTTTGTATTTATTACTAATTTAGAAAGATCTGCAGAATTTTGTTATCCTTTTTCACACTCACCAATGGCGAGAGAGAGAGTGAGTGTGGGAGCATGCGCTGATAGCGTGTTGCTGCACCCACCACACAACGAACCACCTGGACTGGGATCCGAGTGCAGCAGGTGACACCTCAGCACCACACTGGAACAGAAATGTCGGTTAAATACAGTAAAGTTCTAAACTGTACTACAGTCAAATGCCGAAAGTCCAAAGTTCTGTTGAAGAGTTCACTTCAGTGCCAGTGAAAGAAATGGAGGTTAAAATCTACTTTGCTCCCTACTTGAACAAATCTACGCCATCCAGCAGTCTATAAGGAGGCATTTGTTGTATTGCGGCCCACCACATTTGCTTGTTCTTTTCATCATCTGTTCTCTCAAGCAGGATGTGCAGCTTAGAGGGGCTGACCAACTTGTTGTGTTGCTTTTGTGTGAAAAATTGAAAGTGGGTGGAAAAAATATTTCAAGTACAGTAGAGTCAAGATGAGGTGAAATGTGGGTCAAACATCTTTAACAGCAGCTGCGGGGAAATCAAGGAGCACTCTGTAATTGCTCTCTGAAGAAATGGCAGACTTCCCAGAAAATACTTACTCATGGATTTGAGGGAAATGGGGCAATGCAGAACATCAGTGCGCAGTAGAATGATTATTCCAATTAAATGATGAGGCTTAACTCAGTTTATTCTTACATGGCACTCTTCTTGGTAGGCCAGGTCAGGGTGCTGATAGCCATAAATTATTTTTACCAGTGACATTTCTGTAGAGTGTTGAGAAAAACAGAAAAAAATGTTTCTCAGTATTTAGCAGTTACTTCTGTGAATGCATCGACTCCCATATGTGACAATGACTGGCTTCAAAATGAAGTATATGTTGATGTTTTATTCATAGATGGGAGTACATTTTGAACAAGTAAATGATTCCACAAACAAACTTAATAACAAACAAATAACTTTAGTAAAAATTCTAAGTAAAACAGTTCACATAAAAATAGAGAAAAAAATGATATAGCAAAGAAAAGAAAAGTTTAAACCTTATATATCTTGTTTCGTTCTTTAAGTTTGATTACAGTTGAACCATTTCTAAACAGTCAGAAAACTGCATGCTTATCCCATTTTCATACTGTAAATGGGTCTGACAGTCCCTGCTAGCACTGAGATCTTTTCTAAACAACAACAGACTCCATTAACACACTGTATCTCAGATATAGCAAGAACGATCAATGTCATATAAACTTACAGGGGGTAAGAGACTATACCATTGTCTATGGCTATGAAAGAAAATTATATTCTTACTCAAATTAAGCAAACACTAATATCAGTATAACTTGTAACGATCGTCTGGAATATGTATGCATCACTGGGAGTTTGTAACTTTCTTGTTATTAGTGGAATGGCTTAATTTGTAAGGCCGGCCAATGGTACAATGGGGAGGGGAGCACCTGGCTTGGAGGGCCAACAGACGGTAAGGGGAGGAGTCAACAGTATGTAAAAAAAGGAGAAGGGAAGCGCAGAGCCAAGAGTGAAGTGGACGCCATCACAGGAAAAAGCAAGAGGGAAAGGATTGTCACCGCATGGAAAACATCAGGTGAACCCGGGTTCATTTCAAGACTTATTATTATTACTTTCTGGTGAAAGGTATTCAGGAACTGTTAATCTGTACGTTTCCTGGAACAGGAGGTATGGTTCGGCGCCTCATTCCCCACCGCAGACTGAGATAGTCATTCTGTACACTTTGAGCTACATTATTTGTATGAAAATGTGCTATATAAATAAATGTTGTTGTTGTTGTTGTTACATAGAATATTTAAAGGACTACAAATACATTATTTTTTTCTCTTGCTCAAATTTCTGTATTAGTAGCATATGTGTTTTAAGTGTTTTGTACCATGATTTGTGTTGGGTGGGAAGCGCTGCAGCGTGATATTATGTATATAGGGGTTTTTTGTTACAGTAAGTGTGTGTATTTTCTGCCAATAATCATTTTTTAATTAACCCTGCTTTCACTGGCGTGTCTCTATACTTGGGGTGGTATAGTAGGAAAGTAGTGTTGGTTACTCGCACCCTGGATTATTTTATTTATTTTTTTCTCTTTTTCCTTTGCTGCTGCTCTAGCAGGACAGCGCATATTATAATTGTGCCGGATCTAATTGTGGTACAGATTTAAACCATTAACTTTCTAAGATTGACTCTTACACCTGTTTTATGAACAAAGATATTCTTGACGTTCTTTGAAACCTTTTAGCTCATTTTTTACAGACTATATTTCACTATCTTCTCTTTCAGAGTTCAGTTCCGGCACCATATACTGCAGCAGCGTCTGAAGGAAAGGGAAGAACAAGCTCTCCGACGGCAGCAGGAGGAGGATGACAAGAAGAAACGACTGGATGCTTTGCGAAATCAGGTTCTGTGTCCCCAGATGTGTTTGTGAAAGCAAGAGAGGCCCGCCAAACGGGATTATGGCACACGAGACATGATGTGTTTGAATTTTTCTGGAGTGCATGAATATACAACTGGTGTCTGTTATCCTCCTTCAAAAACACGTATTAACAAGTCACTCCTTGGCCCTTTGCTCTTGTGTTTGCAGGTTGCAGTTGAGGCAGAATTTGACCCTGTGAGGATGATGGGCGATACGGAGGCATCAAAAGCCAAAGTCTGCATGGCTGCTGAAAATGAGTTTATTCTTCAAAGGCCTCTTTTCAGCCTACACACCTACAATGAAAACCAGGTGAGTTTTGTATTTATTGGTTGTATCAGAAACAGGGGCAGCAGAATGGTTCAGTGGTTAGAACTTCTACCAGAGACCTGGTCTCAATTCGCAGCCGGGTCTCACTGTCTGTGAAATCTGCATGTACTCCTCATGTCAAGATGGGGTGTTAGTCTCTCTACTGGTTTCCTCTCACATTTTAAACATAACCCTGACACTCTAAATTAGTCCAGTAAATGTGAGATTAGGCATGTGTGTCTCAGTGCACTTGGATATTTCCCAGTTTTTAAATACAGTCAGTTATCTGCTTTATTATACATTTTTAAGATGCACATATAATAACAATTTTATATAAGAACCGTTAATATTTTACAACCCCAATTCCAATGAAGTTGTGTAAAACGTAAATAAAACAGAATACAATGATTTGCAAATCCTTTTCAACCTATATTCAATTGAATACACTACGAAGACAAGATATCGAATGTTCAAACTGATAAACTTTATTGTTGTTTTGCAAATCTTCACTCATTTTGAATTTGATGCCTGCAACACGTTCCAAAAAAGGTGGGACAGGGGCAGCAAAAGACTAGGAAAGTTTAGGAATGTTCAATAAACACCTGTTTTGAACATTCCACAGGTGAACAGGTTAATTGGATTAACAGGTTAATCATGATTGGGTATAAAAGGAGCATCCCCAAAAGGCTCAGTCGTTCACAAGCAATGATGGGGCGAGGTTCACCACTTTGTGAACAACTGCGTGGGCAAATAGTCCAGCAGTTTAAGAACAACGTTTCTCAACGTACAATTGCAAGGAATCTAAGGATTTCATCATCTACTGTCATATAATCTCTGCACGTAAGCGGCAAGACCGAATACCAACACTGGATGCCTGTGACCTTCGATCCTTCGAAGGCACTGCATTAAAAACCGACATCATTCTGTAAAGGATATTACCACGTGGGCTCAGCAATACTTCAGAAAACCATTGTCAGTTAACACAGTTCGTCACTACATCTACAAGTGCAAGTTAAAACTCTACCATGCATAGCGAAAGCCATATATCAACAACACCCAGAAAGGCCGCCGGCTTCTCTGGGCCCGAACTCATCTGAGATGGACTGACGCAAAGTAGAAAAGTGTGCTGTGGTCTGATGAGTCAACATTTCAAATTGTTTTTGGAAATCATGGATGTCGTGTCCTCCAGGCCAAAGAGGAAAAGGACCATCCGGATTGTTATCAGCGCAAAGTTCAAAAACCAGCATCTGTGATGGCATGGGGGTGTGTTAGTGCCCATGGCATGGGTAACTTGCACATCTGTGAAGGCACCGTTAATGCTGAAAGGTACATACAGGTTTTGGAGCAACATATGCTGCCATCCAAGCGACGTCTTTTTCAGGGACGTCTCTGCTTATTTCAGCAGGACAATGCAAAGCCACATTCTGCATGTGTTACAACAGTGTGGCTTCGTAGTAAAAGAGTGCGGGTACTAGACTGGCCTGAGTGCGGTCCAGACCTGTCTCCCATTGAAAATGTGTGGCGCATTATGAAGCACAAAATACGACAACTGAGACTCTGGACTGTTGAGCAACTAAAGTTGTACATCAAGCAAGAATGGGAAAGAATTCCTCCTACACAGCTTCAACAATTAGTGTCCTCAGTTCCCAAACGCTTATTGAGTGTAGTTAAAAGGAAAGGCGATATAACACAGTGGTAAACATGCCCCTGTCCCAACTTTTTTGGAATGTGTTGCAGGCATCAAATTCAAAATGAGCAAAGATTTGCAAAACAACAATAAAGTTTATCAGTTTGAACATTCAATATCTTGTCTTTATAGTGTATTCAATTGAATATAGGTTGAAAAGGATTTGCAAATCATTGTATTCTGTTTTTATTTACATTTTACACAACGTCCCAACTTCATTGGAATTGGGGTTGTATAAGAAATGTTAGGCCCCTGCAATGGAAGTCGCCCTTGCCAGTGTCGGCTCCTGCCATGCATCTAATGCAGCCATGACAAGCTCCAAACTCTCCATGACTTGAGAATATAATGTAATTTTATATTAGAAAAGATTGGTCCATCTCCCAGCAATGAAATATAAAATACACTTTAGGTTGAAGAAACCCACATCCCCAGCATGCAGGTTACCCCACAATGTATGCCAGTGACATGATGTGCCATAAACAAAGTAACTAGCAGGCAGGTGCTGCAACAGTAACTCCCATTGTTCCTTGTTCTATAGCTGCTTATCTCAGCACGGGGTCATGGGTAACCGGAGCTGGAGCTCATCATAGTTTCAACAGACTGACATCAGGAATCCACCCAGGACAGAATGGCATTCCAACACAGACTCCCATACCCACTTGCACTGGGGCCATTTAAGGTTAAAAATCAACAAAACCACATGCCTTTAAACTGTGAGAGGAAGCAGGAGTCCACTGGGATACTCATGGAGTACAAACCACTGAAGAACATGAAAACGCTGCCCAGAGGGCAATCAAGAAACAAGGTATCAGACAGAGGCTCAGGACGCAACTCAACAGTCAGCATTAAATAGTATCTAACGCTCAGTCAATCTGAATTTAAATAGCCCTCTTCACAGATCTCACCATCACAGGGGTACAGTTTAGAGTTCTGAGATAAAATTAAAGATCATTCACAAGCCGCTTTTATAGATTAGCAGCTTTGATATCTCTTTAGAAATGCAGTAATAATGTCAGGTCTGTAAGAATTATGTTCCAGGGACCCATATATATTTCAGTATCTTGTGAGAAGACTTGTGGAAATCCGTCAGTATAATGGATCAGTTTGTGTAAAGGAGATGTTCTAAAACAAAAGGTGCCAAATGAATTAGAAGGACTGTATGTAAAAACAGAGTCGAGGAAGTCGAGAGTGTGTGTGTGGGTATGTGAGGGTGTTGTGAAAAGGCGCTCTCTGAAATGAAACGTGCCCCATGGTCCTGAAAGGCTGTCTCTAAGTGCATGTATATGACGCATACCTTGCATGGAAAACAATAATTGGGTACATGGGAAGTGATTTTATGAATTCAGAGATGAGTCAATTTATGGTGTCCTTAGAGGTTCAAAGTGGCAGGTGGAGGAAGTTAAAGATGAAGGCTCTTGTGTCGAGGGTGTCACATGATGAAAACAGTTGGATGACTGAACGGGAGAACACATATTTGTTTAATACTTTAAGGCCAGTGCGGCCACCTCTCGGCACATCCCTCTAACTAACAGTAGCTGTCTAGCCCCTAGAATGGAGATCAAAGTGACCCCTCCATCCTGATCAGTAGGCTACACATCCAGGGTGGGGGAGTGGATCAGGATGAACGAATGGAGCTAGGCAGGCCAGAACAGAACCAAGTTACAGAGGACAAAAATGTATTTTATTTCAAACTTTAACTCAAAATAGAAATCCCAAGACAGACAAGTGATGAGAAGAACAAGACATGTTTTTAAAAACAGAATCTGACTATGCAAAAATGGCCAAAAACACTGAATATATAACTAAACAAGAGGGCTTCACAAAGGCATTTAGTACTGCCAAGGCAGTGAAAAAGCAGTCAAGTCAAGATGGGGAGCATGCACTGGTACAGTGCCTTGTCGCACCCACTATAGAACAAAACAACTCGGGATCCCGGTTTGCAACCCCCCCCCAGGCAGACACACGGTCCAGTCCCACCCTCCGGAAATGACCCTCTATCTGCCGCAGCCAGGTCCAGCCTGGCGTGGTCCAGCAACTCAGGTCCCCAGCAATGAAGATCTTACAAGCCGGATCACCCTCTGGGAAACGCGCCACATGGCCACAGTGCTGTAACTGACGCTCCCTCACAATGCACGTAATGTGCTTCATTCAGGACTCCATAAGCAACCGCTCATTTGACACAAAGTCAAACCAACGGTACCCAAGGATTTTCCGGAGAGACACGGTACCAAAGGAGTCCAGTCTTCATCTCAGGTCACTGGATAGCAAGACAGGAAGCACCAGGACTCTAAAGACTTGGACCTTTGTCCTTTTGCATAAATATCGGGAGCGCCACACACCCCTTTCCAGCGACCTCATGACCCCCCCATGCTCTCCCAATTTGTGTATTGACTTCATAGGAAGAGTCACCAGAGACATCAGCTGGCATGTGCTGATAATGGGGCGCCATCATGAAGAGCAAAACAGCTGCAGCTGTCTAAAAACACACAAACAGTGGTGTCCATGTCTGAAAAGTACATACCAAGAGGCTGCGCAATAACAGTATGAATATGACAATCATAAAAAAAAGTTGCAAGTCCCATAGGCCTACTTCTTTGTGCCAGAGCGGACATTCTTTCGAACAACAAGACTTGAATGTATGAGTTTTAACTCAGAAATGTGAAAAAAGGGAAGATTTTTTTAGCAGGACAATAAAGCCAACTTGTATGTCACTGGACGAATCCATCCAAGAATGGAAAATGCCCTGTGTATCTTAAACCTGATGATGTCTGTGTTAGGCCCATCACAAAAAACACAAAATGGTCCAAAAACCACCAATACAGACACCAGCTGCCCATCAGTTTTTCAAAAACTGACTGCCTGAATGGAAGATGTGTGTTTACTTCAGAAACAGAATAAAAAAAATCGTTTTCTCAATGACCAAGAAAACAACAGATTAACATTTTAGAGTACAAAAAACAAGTCTTTCTAACTGGAGGGCTTAACTGTAATTGTCGTGTGAATCAGTTGCCAAAGTGAATCCTCTATAATAACCAGAACCAAAGACAAACACTGAGCCGAGACAGAGGAGTGAGGGTCAAAACCAGAATATCCAATGCTAAGTGCTCCACATGCACTAGTTTACTCATTGTATCAGTATCTTGGACAAAGCAGCTAACGCCACTGTATTGTAGTCTATAAACTTGTGCCAGGGCGGAGGTCCCATAGCAGATCGTTCCCTGCTTTGACCGTGAGAATGTGATGCAGCTAGAAATTAAATGAAAAACCCTTTCAAACAAAGAAATAAAATTCAGACTAATACATAAAATGTGGTTCTCATTCAGTGTTATTCAACGGTAAGACAGCTGCTGTTGTTTGGTGTGACATGAAATTTCCTGACTACCAAATATGTCAATGACGCAAGCGTCACCATTTTGCGCTACAATGCCAAGGAACACAAGCACATGCCAGTCTTGTTCACTGCTATGGTGAAGGCTTACAATTCCTACATGGGTAGCACTGACAAGAATGACCAAATGACCAAGTTACAAAGCTGCAGATACCACTACAAGTGGCCGAGACGTCTCATGGTGAAGTTCTTTGTGTGGTGTGCATTCAATGCGTGTGTCATACAGAACCACTACAAGCCACACAGTGAACGTGAAAAGTGCATTCACACGTTCTGAATGTTTGTTGATGAACTGTGTCATGACTTGGTGGGGACACAACATTGCACACTGGCGCCAATGTCACGCACGTCGCAAGGCCAGTGCAGACAAAGCACGGCTGCAGAATGAAGCCAATATCTCACTACACGTACCTGAGCAACCACAAGGAACAACTTCAAACAACACACGTGCTGTCTGTTTGGAGAAGTACAAGCAAGCAAACAGAGTACATCCAGAAGCTAAGGACACAGACTTGCCAAAAGGCAGAAAACTGTGTGCTGGTGCAAAATGTGCGAGGTGTTTCAGTGCATTGGTTCTGGTAACAAAAATAGTTTTGAGGAATATCATTCAGAGGTTCAGTTCTGGCGATTGGTCATCAAAATGTACTTGTGATAAAAACTGTGCATCTTTATCTTACAGATAGCATACTAAGACACCATACTAATATGGTGTTATAACAGTGTAAAATGTCACTTTGTAGTCAAGTTTTACTTTCATCCATCCATCCATTTTCCAACCCGCTGAATCCAAACACAGGGTCATGGGGGTCTGCTGGAGCCAATCCCAGCCAACACAGGGCACAAGGCAGGAACCAATCCCGGGCAGGGTGCCAACCCACCGCAGGACACACACAAACACACCCACACACCAAGCACACACTAGAATCGCCAATCCACCTAACCTGCATGTCTTTGGACTGTGGGAGGAAACCCACACAGACACGGGGAGAACATGCAAACTCCACGCAGGGAGGGCCCGGGGAAGTGAACCCAGGTCTCCCAACTGAGAGGCAGCAGCGCTACCCACTGCGCCACCGTGCCGGCAAGTTTTACTTTTCAAGTTCAAAATATGACGTTTCAAAAATCATTAAAAATTGTTGGGGAGCCCAGGGTTAATGTGTAAAACGTAAAACTATGGGGCTCATCCAAAATTTGCACTTTCACCTAAACTTCAATTTCATGAATCTTACAAAGCAGTTCTTTGCTCTTGCTCAAAGCCCTTGTTGATGGCGATGTTAATCTACTCCATGGTCCATTCAGCTCTTTTTAAATTTTGCTTGCCTTTTTCATAAGGGAGCACAGAGACACACTGGTTAGCTTGTTCACATTCTTGTTCAGTTTGCCCTTTTTTTCTTGTGTATAGTATGAGATTCCCTTAATTATTCTAAGTATCTCATGCACCCCAAAGGATTGCACCTTAGGCAACTTTAAATTGGCACAGAGAGAATGTGCTCATGAATGTGTCTTACAATGGCTTGGTCGCCCAGGTGGGGTTTGGTTTCCCACTAAATGTTGTGGGGATGGCCTCCATCCTATGTGCACCCTTATATACAGTACTGTGCAAAAGTTTTAGGCAGGTGTGAAAAAATGCTGTAAACAAAGAATGCTTTCAAAAATGGAAGTGTTAATCATTTATTTTCATCAATCAACAAAATGCAGTGAATGAACAAAAGAGAAATCTAAATCAAATCAATATTTGGTGTGACCACCCTTTGACTTCAAAACAGCATCAATTCTTCTAGGTACGCTTGCACACAGTTTTTGAAGGAACTCGGCTGGTAGGTTGTTCCAAACATCTTGGAGAACTAACCACAGATCTTCTGTGGATGTAGGCTTCCTCACATCCTTCTGCCTCTTCATGTAATCCCAGACACACTCGATGATGTTGAGATCAGGGCTCTGTGGGGGCCATACCATCACTTCCAGGACTTCTTGTTCTTCTTTACGCTGAAGATAGTTCTTAATGACTTTGGCTGTATGTTTGGGGTCGTTGTCCTGCTGCAGAATAAATTTGGGGCCAATCATACGCCTCCCTGATGGCATTGCATGATGGATAAGTATCTGCCTGTATTTCTCAGCATTGAGAACACCATTAATCCTGACCAAATCTCCAACTCCATTTGCAGAAATGCAGCCCCAAACATTCAAGGAACCTTCACCATGCTTCACTGTTGCCTGCAGACACTCATTATTGTACCGCTCTCCAGCCCTTCGACGAACAAACTGCCTTCTGCTACAGCCAAATATTTCAAATTTTGACTCATCAGTCCAGAGCACCTGCTGCCATTTTTCTGCACCCCAGTTCCTATGTTTTCGTGCATACTTCAGTCGCTTGGCCTTGTTTCCACGTCGGAGGTATGGCTTTTTGGATGCAACTCTTCCATGAAGACCACTTCTGGCCAGTCTTCTCCGAACAGTAGATGAGTGTACCTGGATCCCACTGGTTTCTGCCAGTTCTGAGCTGATGGCACTGCTGGACATCTTCCGATTTCGAAGGGTAATAAGCTTGATGTGTCTTTCATCTGCTGCACTAAGTTTCCTTGGCCGACCACTATGTCTACGATCCTCAATGTTGCCCGTTTCTTTGTGCTTCTTCAAAAGAGCTTGAACAGCACATCTTGAAACCCCAGTCTGCTTTGAAATCTTTGTCTGGGAGAGACCTTGCTGATGCAGTATAACTACCTTGTGTCTTGTTGCTGTTCTCAATCTTGCCATGACATGAAACTGTCTTCCACAACCTCACCTTGGTAGCAGAGTTTGGCTGTTCCTCACCCAGTTTTAAGACTCCTACACAGCTGTTTCTGTTTCAGTTAATGACTGTGTTTCAACCTACGTGTGACATTGATGATCATTAGCACCTGTTTGGTATAACTGGTTGATCAGACACCTGACTAGAATCCTACAAATTCCCTGACTTTGTGCAAGTGTACCTATAAGAATTCTCTTCTTTGGGTCTTTGTGGCACTTACAAAGCATCAGTAAAGACATCTCTGAAATGTGACCTTCTAACAAAACGTCACTTTGGAGTGGTCTGAGGTGGTGTAACTGAGACGCAATTCTCTTGATGTTACATATTTATTATAAGATCTGTGAATCCTTCATATTAACAAGTAACAAGTTAACATATTAACATATGTAACAAGAGGTATTAGTGGTATTAACATATTAACAATTAACATATAAACAAGTAATTTTGCCATCATGCCAATATGCCACACAGCACAGAGATGAATAACTGATCTACTGTTGTTTTATAAATGTCATGAAGACCAAAAGACGCCTTGGCTAAGGTCGTTACATCAGAGTAAATGAGTAACAGATGCATTTCTGCAGTACCTAAACTAAAGTGTTATCGAAATGTCAAAGTGAGAGCAGATCTCAGCAAAGTGGTCTAAATTAATGAAAAAAATAAAGCACAAAATAATTAATCACAGCAGTATTCAGTCAGGGTGTAGCAGATGCGTCTCTAGCCGCCATGACAGCCTGGAGTCGCTGGGCACAGGCCTCTCTCTTTCTCTCTCTGTAAGTTTGTCCCTATTCTTCTTTACAAATCTTGAACACTTTTTATACGTGTTGTATCTATAAAATATATTGAGGTGGCCTTCATGAAACTGAGTACACCATAAGGAGATTGAAACAAGTGGGTGAATGACATCACTCTTCTGTAAAAGGCACAATATGAATTAGAGATTGATTGATTGATTAATGAATGACAGACACCTCCATTATGTAGACGAGGAGCTAGAAAGAAAAAAAGCGTAGTAACGCGACTGCCACCGCTTGTTTGCTGTGCCAATGCTCCTCAGCTCTCTGGCTTCTGTTCAAAATGTCTACGATTGTTAGTGTACAAGAATTTGCTCTTGTCTGGCTTTAAAAAGAATGACAAATAAAGCAAACAAAACACATGATACTGTGTGCCAGATCCCGGCCATGCCAGGGCCACCTCAGATTGACTTTCTATGACAGACATATGCTGGAGTATTGTGTTTGATGTTCCATCATTAATTTTGAGATCCATTTGGAGTAAACTGAGTCTGTATAAAATAGTGGAATTTGAGCCTCTAATTTGTGCTCTACTCCATAACTATGGTCCCTGTGAAAATCCAGCTTCAGACCAGTGAGCATAACTCATGAGGAGTAATGAATCGACTGATCCAGCTCCACACCGGCACGCTCTTTCCCCAAACGGAACGGCACTCACTCACAGGGCCTCACAGCTCCGCTTACGCACAAGCAGTCATTCAGCATCGCCAGGCAGCTAAGGAGAATGTGGAGAACAACTTCAGAAAAGCACAGACCCCCCACACCGAGGCTGGGGTCTCGTAGAGCTGAAAACCCTGCAAAGTCAAACACAGTAGCAGGTTGTGCTGGCGGGCATTTGGCCCTGAACCCTGTGAATTGTGCCAAGCGCCTTATCTGCCAGCAGCTGAACTCCTCCTCATTCAGAGTCAAACCGCAGGCCTTCAGTTTGTGACACGGCTTTGTCTGTTACTTTTATTAGTAAATAAGAAAAACTAAACTTCTGAAAACATTTCTTTATATATTGATGCAGAGTTATTATTCATTATTGTATAGCGCCTCTCATTGCAATCACCAGGACAATAAAAAGGGTTTAAAAAGCAGTAAGTGAAAAGTGGGAGTAAATTACAGCGATTATATAACTTTCTAAACTCTTCATAACCCTGTTTGGATATTGGTAAAGTTTATTGACACGTACAAAGGACGTCACAGCCGTCTGTGCCAGGTTACTGGATGGACAGTCAGAATAAAAATGCTGCGCGTGTGTTCTTGTGCATATCCATCGTACATAACTGTATATTAGACATGAGACACACGTAGCGTATCCCACGACTCCATTCACATTGGCATTCAGGCTTCACGATACAAATCTTCAAAAAAGAAATGTACTTTATGTACAATCAAAACATTACAAAATCAATTCAAATCAGTATGCCAATACACAACTGTAAATGTGTGTTTTTGTAAGCTTTTTCTTTTGTTTAAAAAGAAAATAATCTTAAATATTGTAAGGACCACCTTTTATTTAAACTAATTATTTTACAATGAAGAACACCCTCTGACGACTGAGTGACACATTGGTAGCGCAGCAGTAAGGAGACCAGGGTTCATGTTCTTGGCCCTCCCTGCCTGCCTGGAGTTGGCATGTTCTCCCTGTGTCTACATGGGTTTGCTCCTGGTGGTCCGGTTTCCTTTCACTGTCCAAAGACGTCCAGGTTAGGTGGATTGGTGACAATAAATTGGTCCTAATGTGTGTTTGGTGTGTATGTGTGTTTGGTCTGCCATGCACTGGCACCCTATCCAGGCCTTGTGCCCTATGCTAGTTGGGATGGGCTCCAGCACCCCACCCCATCACTCAAGCAGAGACACCCTGGTCTGGATTAATCGAATTTGAAAATGACAGATCATTCCTGAGAAGTTATTCACTTTTCCATTGTGATGGCCATGGGAAACGCCACATAAAACAGCACACACCAACTGGCAGCTGGGCACGCATGTTGTGGTACTCATTCAGCGTCCTTGGTCATCTTGCACTGTCGCGTACCGTCTCTCTCTGCAATCCACTGAAGACCGCTTATCTTCTGCGAGGAGAAGGATTCAAGAGTTTCCACCTGTACTCTTGAACCTTCCCGTGCTTGTAAGGTGTATCGCGAATAATCCTGGGGTTTATGGACTGCAGAGCTCTGTGTACCCGTGTGGCTGGGCTTGATGATCACGTGCCCGGTGCCACTCATATTTGGAGTAATCTGCTGACTACTTCAATATTAACATAAAATATTTGCATTGCAGTAACATTGTATGTGTTGATTAGCAGTTGCAAATAAGAATTTCATTGAACTCTGTACATGTGACTGGAATGACCCAATAAAATTACAATATGCAGTTACTGCAGTGTGAAACCATCCAGATGTCAACTGAGCTGGTTTCTGAGTTGACTTAAAATGTTGGCTTCAGCAATGGCTGCCATTTTATCCTGGTTGAATGCCTTTCTGGCACATTAGCTATATGTCCTTACTGGGTCTGCAAAGACTTATTTTGTATTTCCTTTTAACACTCTGTACTCTCCACTATGACTACATCCCCTTCCCTCACTGGCTACAGACGTAGCAGGGACAGACGTCTCATTTCACGCAATGGGAATTTGGCTGCTTTTTCTCTCTCTCCCCCATGATGAAGAACTGCTGTTAAGAGCCATGCAGGATCCACCGCTGTAATTCCTCCTTGCTGTAATCTCCCCCTATTTCTGAACCAGTATGAGTGAAAGGCGTATCGCTGTCTCAAGCACCTGTTGCCACGTCTGTGGCTCGTGACTACAGCTTGCTGCTCCCAGCTATACTTCAGTTAACTGCTCCAATACGATGATAAGTTTGTGCTTTGCTGTCCCAGTCAATTTGAAAACAGGCCCAGAGATGCAGTGTTGCATCTAGAAAACTGCACTGCGATTCACTGTACTCGTCCGAGGACACCACTCACTTTGGAACTTATTATTATGTTTTATTGTTATTGTAGTTAGTTTTTAATTGTTTTTTGGTTTGCTACTGTATTTTGATCTGTAGCTTCTTTAGCGCTACATTATCTTCTCAAAAAAAAACATGTGTAAAGAGCGTTGCATTTTTTGGCTTAAAAAATTACTTTTTTTTATTAAATATCATCTTTCTACTGTAAAACGTGCAAAAAAGTAGAAAGTCAGAAGTGTAGAAAGTATAATGATGATACAAATAATAATGACGAATAATAAAAGTAATAATAATGTGTGATTGACACGAGCGTCACTTGCAGATTCCCAGAATCCCTTTTGGTTTCACAGACCGTTTTTAATTCACTGCCTGAAGACAGATTCACCTTGTCATCACTGCTGATGAGAGGCGTTTCTTACGAGACGCCATTATGAGGCCAGGAGAAGATGTGGCTACACCTTTGCCCAGGTAACGCTCAGCACTAACGCTGCTGGCACTTTTACAGCCCGAGTAGTCCTTACGTGAGACACGTCTGTACTGTTGCTCGAGGGACACTCAGGACTAACACTTTTAGAGCTGATTTTACAGCCCGTGTGATGCTCAGGTCTAATGCTAAGAATGTGCTAAGCTTTGGAAAGTGGAATTGTTTTCTATTTTTGAAGTCACCCAAGTGTATTTAGTCTAAGAGTCAGACTACTCTATAATAATTTTATTTTATTTGATGTTAAAAGTCATACCCAACAAATTAAATGTTTCATTATCAGATGTTAAACCTGAATTTGCTTGAGTGTTTCCTTTTTAAATGTGTTTGTGAGGCTGCAAGCACAAGTAGGACCAACCCAAGTCCCAGAATGCAGTTGGCTCCTCTTTTCTCCACAATATCTAAAGCCGCTAAAGCTTTCCATGAAATCATATGAACATTTTGATGATGATAACCAACCAGTCAGCAAAACATTTTTTTTTCCTGTGGACAACTTGAGATGTGAAGTTTTCCAAGTTTCCCTTTGTTTTACACTAAATCAGGCCAGTGTGGAGTGTGCCCAGTCCACCCCACTGAACCTGTGCTGAGCTCTGACCACTCCTAGCACTCTTCTGGAGGGGGTAGGCGAGTGGGGTTTGGAATAAAGAATAAGAGAAAAAATGGAAGAAATTAGTGTACTTTTTTCCTAAACATCGAATATATAAAGCTCAGTGTGTATATTTGTTCTTTATACAATTCCACACCCTTTCAATCTCAGCAACATTTGATACACATATCCCACTTTGTCAGGAAGAGACACGAGACTACTTTGGAACCCAACATTTTGAACCAAAGGTAACTTTTATTACTACAGTGCATTTTAAGGACAGTGCCTTTTCTTGGATTTTGATCCCTGAAATAAATTCAATTAAATTAATTTGTCTCTGGGGAGTACACTTTAAGAAACACCATTTATGGAAGTTAGATAGTTCTGCCTTAAAATTTCTTACCTGGGCAATGTTAGGTGCTGCTGCTCGTTCTTAATGAAAGAACTTTTATTTAATATACAAATAACTCCACACATCTCCAACTCATACACCAGAATAACTGAGCCAAGACTCATGTTCTCTAGCAATCATTAAGATTATATCGATACTAAAGGGAATATGATAGATAGATAGATAGATAGATAGATAGATAGATAGATAGATAGATAGATAGATAGATAGATAGATAGATAGATAGATAGATAGATAGATAGATAGATAGATAGATAGATAGATAGATAGATAGATACTGTTTTGTTTCAGTTCAAACACTTGGACTGTTTTAACTGCTGGCGGCCAGATGTAAACCCATGACGTCTACATCACAAATTCAGAAGCAGCACCATTTTCAGGGCGAGCTAACTGGAAAAGTCCTGTGGCTCATGGTGTAGAAATTTGAATGTTTTTGATAGAAGTTCCAAAGACCCTCAGAAGAAGCTCCTTTTTTGCCATAAGTTAATAGCGCATGCTCCCAGCCTAGCAGGAGTACTCCTGTCCTCAGGTGTGCAGGGACTGCAAGTGGAGCACGTCCTGGTGACATCAGCGGAGCTCTCTCTCTCATTTAGCCTACACCTTTTTTTGCAGCGCTGTCCCTACATCAGTCATCCACAGTGCTAATCCTGCTGACAACACCAAGTGTTTCATTGTGGAATCACACCACAGTCCATCCCAGTGTGGACATTTGCACTGTGGTAACTACCAGCGACCAGCCACAAATCCACAGCATCTGGATTGCAAAAGGCCTCAGAAGCTCCTTTTCCAAGGTGAACTCCTATTGCTCAATGCATAGGAAAGGGAGCCACTTCTGAGGAATCCAGGTGTTACAGGTTCATGGCTAGCCACCAACTTTTACCACATTGCAAATGTTGTGTTATGATGAAGTGTTTAAACATATATTTATATTTATATTTAATTATTATTTTTCACTGCGGTGGGTTGGCACCCTGCCCAGGATTGGTTCGTGCCCTGTGTTGGCTGGGATTGGCTCCAGCAGACCCCCGTGACCCTGTGTTCGGATTCAGCGGGTTGGAAAATGGATGGATGGATTATTTTTCATATGTTCATGTCCTTTTTTATTGATTTTTATATGTGATTATGTATTGGTGTAGTGTCTCTTTAAATGTGAGTATGTTTCATGTCCAAGAGGTGGGTGGATAGATAGATAGATAGATAGATAGATAGATAGATAGATAGATAGATAGATAGATAGATAGATAGATAGATAGATAGATAGATAGATAGATAGATAGATAGATAGATAGATAGATAGATAGATAGATAGATAGATAGAAAATGTAGTATATAATAGAAATGTAGATAGAAATGGCATTAAATGATTGATAGATAGATAGATAGTGTGGCGGATGGCCGGGGTCCATGCCCAGCCGGGACGCCCCTTCACTGTATATTCAGGGGGAGCAGCCCTGGAGGGTGCAATACCTCCCCCTGGACACTAGATGGCTGCCCCCCTGGGTTGGAGCAGTTCCTTGGTTTCCCGCAGGACTCCAGGGGAATCGGAGTTGGGTACAGCCCTGTTGGGTCCTGCAGGCACCGCCAGGTGGTGCTGTAACTGGGACTCTTGAGCCCATATGGGCAGCGTATTCGTCACACCCGGAAGTACAGCTGGAACTCGGTGATCAAGCACCTGGAGAAGTTCCAGGTGGACTATAAAAGGAGCCAGTGACCACCACTCAGCGGCCAGAGTCGGGTGCAGGAGGAGGACGAAGCTCCAGAGAGAGGGGGAAAGGCCGTTTAAAGGCCCGTGTAAGGGAGACTGGTGCGGGGGCACTGTGTGTGTGTGGTGATTGAACTGTAAATAAACGTGTTTTATAAAACTGTCAATGTCTGTCTGATGGTGTTCGGGCTAGCACACACAATAGATAGATAGATAGATAGATAGATAGATAGATAGATAGATAGATAGATAGATAGATAGATAGATAGATAGATAGATAGATAGATAAGAAAGGCACTATATCATAGAATGAAAAAGCACAGTTTAATCTTTCAGAGTTTTCATGTTTACTCCTTTATTTAACTTACAAAGTCATTTTTTGTTTTTCTCCAGATACTTTCCGATCCCCGACTCCGGATTGAGCAAGCACTCAGAGATGCCGGCCTTCATAACACACTTTATGCAAAGGACGTTCTATCACAGATCACTCCACCAAAGCCCCCCAGGAAAGGCTTGGAGTCGTCCGTGTTTCAGACATGATGTAAAACTACCTTCCCTTCCCAACTCTCTTTTTTGCTGCTGTAACAGAAGAGTCATTTGACTTGCTGTGAATTTATTTTGTTAAAAGGGCTGAAAAAAGGCTTCATTATAAGAAGCCAAGCTGCACAAACTACTTGATTCATTTTGCTGCTGAGAGGTAGGGGGCTCGTGCCTGATATAAACACGGTGTGTGTGAAATGTTTGCCTTGCACTTTGCTGATTTCAATAAGCAGATGCCAGCCACGCTCATACTGCAGTAATCTGATTTTACATCCAGCTGTGAATATATCACATCCAATTTTCTTTTTGCCTCATTACCACCTATTCTGCATCATCTTCTCTACCACAGCTGCTTCTTGTATGGGGAAGCATAGAAAATAAAGGTAACCGCAACTCAGTTGCAGAAAATGTCCGGATTTGTTACATAAATGGCCTTATGAGCACAGCACAGCGCATTAGGATTACAAGTAGAAATAAATCAGCTGTGAGAACGCATTGCGACACACTAAATATTTACAGCAGGCCTGATCCAATATTAGGATACTTCTATGACATTACAGAGTGACTGCTTACAGCTTTTAAATGGAATTACTAAAGGAGAAATTGTTGAAACAAACGCCTTCAAAACATAGGATTTATAATTCCTGGGGAGTCCCCACTGAATTGTGTCTGCAATTTGACGGCAGGCTGTCAGTGGAGTGAAGCAAATCATTTTGGGTTTCCTGAACCTTGCACCACATGCACCAGTATTAGATTGGTTCATTTTGAAGAGGTTATGGAAGTTTTAAGGTTAGCAGCATGTCCTCTTTTAGTGCAACTGTTGGATGGTGGATGTCACGCTCTACTAATGACAAGCTTCTCGAACTCTAGTAGAAGAACACATGAAAAGCAGGTGACCGTTTGTCCTTTCAGACTCACTTGTGCTCTCATTGCGTGTTGACTCAACAGTCTGCCCAGCCTGCCCTTTCAGGTATCACTCATCCGTTCCTCTACAGCCCTCTTTGTTAATGGGTGCCTCTTCAGTCCTCCACACTCGCTCCAGCTCAGTACCCACAGGCTGGTGTTTGTGTAAAATCTTGGCTACACTCCATTAAATATTTGACATGTAAGCACCAAACAGTCAATACTTTTTAAGTTTAACTCATCTAAGCAAAAGTGCTAACTGTGTAACATACCACCCATACACCCGTACTATGTGGTAGCGACCTGTGGATTTAAAGTACACGAGGAGCTTGTTTTAGTCACATGACCACAATATTCAATATCATATTAAAATGTGTAGCCTCAAAATGTCAGCTTTCAGGTATGTTAGAACACATTTGTCTGTTTTCTTTCGGTTGTTGAATGTCCCCAAACCCTGGAAAATCGTCCTTATTGTATGCGACGTATGTATGTGAGTAACGTTGTCAGGGTAAGGCTGGGGGATTGTTTCTCATGACACAGAAAAGAGAAAATTCAATCCTTGTGGTCTCAACAAATATTTAACCTGTAGCACATAATACATCTGCTCTTTATACTGGGCAAGTGTTTCAAAACAAGAGATTACATATTAACTGATTGTCACATTTTGTACAGAATAACAAAAGAAAAGTGACACTTTCAGGCTTGGTATGTTTGTCCTGAGGGTGAGGACTTTCTGAATTCACGCGCAGCCGGTGAGGCAAAAGGAACAAGACGGGCCAGCACCCAAATTATTTGGTACGGCGATCTCGACGGGACAGATATACACTCAAGGTGTTTACCTAGTTATTTAATTCATGCTTCTTTAGTACTGCACGTAAAGAAAAAAAGACATTACACAAAGATATTTTATGAATGTTAAAACTGACATCAAATAATTATTTACTGACCCAACTCTTTTTTTAATTTCATGAAAAACCGGATGATGTGTCATTATTTCATTTATCCACCCATCCATTTTCCAACCCGCTGAATCCGAACACAGGGTCACGGGGGTCTGCTGGAGCCAATCCCAGCCAACACAGGGCACAAGGCAGGAACTAATCCCGGGCAGGGTGCCAACCCACTGCAGTATTTCATTTATTCATTGAGTAATTAACTTATGTCTAAATACAAGATTTGACTTTTTAGTTTTTAGGACCTCAGCAAATGCACATTTAATGAAATATCTGCTATTTTTTTTCTTACTATACATAAAGCTGCTATTCAAAATAAAACTATTTTAACATCTGTGGTGGGCTGGCGCCCTGCCCGGCCTTTGTCCCTGCCTTGCGCCCTGTGTTGGCTGGGATTGGTTCCAGCAGACCCCTGTGACCCTGTGTTAGGATGTAGCGGGTTAGAGAATGACTGACTGACTGACTATTTTAACATAATGGGCTAGAGGAGCTCTGTTGTAAATCCATGTAAGTGGCCTACACCTGTGCTCTTAGAAGAGGGCAGTGTGAGTATAAATTGAAATGAAAATTAAAAAAACGCCTGAATTAGCGACAGCCGCCCTCACTCAGGGTATTCATTAGAAATGCATTGATTGACTTGATGAGGTAGAAGTACAATAATAAGCAAGAAAAGTGTCATCAAGTATTTGAAACATTAAAACGTGTGCTTCAATTTAAATGTGTTAAAATCTAAATATTCTCGATTGTAATATACATTTGTCATTTTTAGCCTTCTGAAGTGGCTCTTAGAGGGTTAGGACCACCGGTAAAGAATCAAATATCAAATGTATTACTGTATTTGTGAGCACTAACCTTGAACAACACTTCAGCCACCAATATTACTGATTAAACTTTTGTAAAAAGGAGTAACTTTGACCCCTCATATCCCCAGGGGTCACTTGATGTGGTTTGCATAACTTCAAGTCCTTCTGATCAATTTTGCTGAAGACACCTATTAGTTGACTCTTTATCACATGGGATTCATTTTCCCAAATATGGTACAAAATGGCCTTCTACTGATGTCTGTTTTGAGTCTACAGGGCCAGACAATAGGAGGGAACCCTAGAAATCTCATCATCTTGACATAACTAGACATCAAGATGAGTCGAATGGTACATCATATGTGGAGACATCATTGGTGAGACACAAGGCGCTTGACAAAAAAAAAACCAAATGGTTTCAAAGTGTGTGGAAGTATTGAGAGACTTCTAAATGATCCCATTGAAAGATCACACAGATGTCCATATGAGCAACTTTCCCCTTCAGACCAACATCACATGTTATCAAAGACGAAAGTGGAGAGCTGTCAGACAATGTCTGTGTTTGTAGATCTATGGGATAATGTCATTTTCCAAGCCCAGTCCCAGCTAGCATAAAGCACAAGGCAGGAGCAAACCATGGACAGCATGCCAGTCCACTGCAGGGCAAACACACACACCAAACACACATCAGCGCAAGATTAGCACCTGCCAGTTCACCAAACCTGCACGTCTCTGGACAGATGTGGGGAGAACATGCAAACTCCACAGAACGCAAACCCTGGTCTGCTTACTGCGAGGCAGCAGTGCCATCACTGCACCACCATGCCGCCACTGTAGGATAATAATCTAGAACTTTTGAGCCAATTGCAAACATTTAGATTTCAGTTTAACAATGATTTTTAAAATCTTATAAGTTATTTCTCAGATATAAAAAAATATCTGAGCAGTTGTTACTGGAGACGTTTAGCAGTGCTGCCTAACAGATCCAGCTTCCTAGCTTTCCGACTCAGGCCACTCTGTGTGCAGTTTGTATGTTCTCCTCGTGTCCGGGGGGGTTTCCTCCCACATTCCCATAGACCTGCAGATTAGGTTAACTGGTGACTCTGAGTTGGCCCCAATGTGGCTGTGTGTGAGTGGACCCTGGGATGGACTGGTACCCTATCCAGGGCTGTTCCCTGCCTTGTGCTCAGTGCTTGTGGGCTCCTGTCCCTTGTGATCCTGAATTGGATTAAGAAGGTTTAAGAACCGTACAGCATGCTAATGGAGCATCATGATGGCACAGTGGTTTGTGCTATGGCTCAACACTCACATATTTAGTCATAAATGGGACTCAAACCCAGGATGCTGGCTCACCACTGGGCCACCCTACTTTTGAAAAGGACTGGAAAATCTCTGGCCCTGTGATGAGCTGGCAGCCCACCAAAGGCTGAGTGCCTTGCATTTAATGGTGTGAGGGCAGCTGCAGTTGCCCTTGAGCTAATATTTGGATTAAATGGATTTAGACAATGGATCAAAGGGATCTGAAGACTTAGCTCTTGTTCACTTAATGTAACATTCTGTTTATTTTTCGATAGCATCAATATGAGTAAATATAAATTTAATTTAAACAATCTGTGACCTTAGAGTGATGTAGAAATGTGGGTAAAATGTTCAGTACGCCTCTTCAAATGCTACACTTAAGAAAAGCTTTTTCATTTTTATAACTGTACCGGTGTCAAAGTGTCAATTCAACACACACATAAACACACCACAAGGCAATAGGCCGGCAGCTTTACCCGACAGACATGCAGCCATAAAAACAGCGTCTATTACCCAGAACACAACACACATTAAATGTTCCATCACACTCCTGGGTTATGGTGCAGTAAATGGACAGTTCCAGGAGTCCAGGTGCAGACATTTCAGTTTTTAAGGGCCTGCCAAACTGTAGCTCTGATGATAATTATTTGTTTCATTTTTAAAACGCATGTCTTACAAGAAATGTGAGCTGTTTTTGGAAATGTGAGCATATTTATGAACAGGTCAATACGAGCAACAAAGTCACAGTATGGAAATTGAAAGTACAACATCACTCCTACAGTTGGTTTTCAAATGAAATTACTTTTAAAATTTACACTTATTAATTTCTAATTGGCAAAACAGGGAACTTCTGGGATTTATACAATTGGTCTGACTCCTGTTAAAAAAGCCAATTTCCAGCAAATTAAAGTCAAATATTTTAACTATCATTTCTTCATCTTTCTACTTACCTACGACAGATCAGAATATTTACACACATTAGTCACACAAGCTGTACAGCACATTTCTAATGATACATCACTGTTCCAAGGTCTACAAAATATACACAATAAACATTTATTTACATGCAAATGGACTCAAACGCGACGGTTATTCTAGAGAGGCTCACATTAGAGTAGCTGCAGGCGCTTCTTTATGAAGTGGGATACCAAATACTGAGGACGAAGTTGATATTCCTGTAGAAGTTCATGTGAAGCAGTGATCTGGTCGCCTTTAAACCGATCCAGTAATGTGACACACACAACGGCAGCTGAAAGATAAAACAAGTCGGCATCTGTCAGTTTAACTGGTGACTCTACATTGACCACGGGTGACTAAGTGGCCCTGTCATGGACTGGTACACAATACAGGGCTGCTTTTTGTGTTGTTTTTAATACGGCTAGGATTCCCATGACCCAATCAATATGTTAAAACAGTCTGAAAAATTTAATCATTTTTTTTTCAATTATACCCGTACTTTCTTGTATAAATGAAAAATTCACCTTTTAAACCACAGACCCGGCACATTGCTGCAAAGACGGTGGACTCCATTTCAATGTTTGTAACGCCAGCCTCCTTTGCCCTTCTCAGGTACTCCAACTTCTCCTCCGTAGAGAAGGAGCATAAAGCACCGTCTAGACGACCCTGACCTAAAAGAAACGAAAGTCACATATAAATAAAGGCCACAATGCACAACAGCTTCTGCCTTCTGCTACAGATTGTATTTTAACCTGCATTTTTGTATACTTTTCATTTATTGAGCAAAACATTAAACTGAAGTGGAAGTGTATTTGATATGGAATCCAGGGAACACTTCTTCACAAAAAAGGTTGCGAGAATCGGGAACAAACCACCGGACCGGAAGTTGAAATGGAAACCCTAACACTTTTTAAAAAGTCCTGGGTGTTTTTATCCTCTAAATCCACCCTCTCAACTATTTGCTACTCCAAATTGTTGAAAACTGATATTTTCATTATTTTGTGTACTATCACTGTTGTTTGGTTGCTGATTGAATTTTGAAAAAATAATTTTTATTTTATCCTTTACTGAATAATGTTATACTGTAAAATGCATCTCCATTATGAAAGGATCTGTACTGACGACATACCTGACTGAATTAACAACAGAAGCATCAAGGCCGACACCAATAAACATTGTATTTTTATAACTTTAATTATTTCATCACTGTGCACGACATGCTCCTGCCCTTCTCTGACTTTTCCTAAATAGCTGCACTACCGATGTCCATGTTGTTGTAACTCCGAGATTTTACCCAAGTAACTGTGATTGATATTTTTCTTTTTTTTCACGCAACAGGCTCCCTTATAATCACCACAAGCAAAGCCATTTAACATCGGCAATCAAATGTGAATCGGTGCTCATCTCCTTCGGCTTTCACCTCGACAAGTACTCCTCTGCTGCTGTTATTGACATTACTGAGCATTGCTGTGCAAATGTGAGTTGATGTCCCTCTTCTGATGACAACTAGAAAATAATCACTGAAGAAATGTCACACTTATAATCAGTCACACTGTTTCATTACATGTGATAAACAAAATAATTGACAAATCTGAAAACTGTCCACGCTCTAGTATATCCATTAGGTAAACAAAGACTACAAACTCACAATGCTTTCCTTACAACTTGGGATACAAAGTATAAAAGCCAGCCCCAGTTTGACATAAGGAAAGGTGAACACACAAGATGGCACATTGTGGATGGAAGCAATCTGTGAGTGAAGAGCACAGCACTGCAAGGCAGCTCACTCTCAATGTTTTCACAGACACTGTAGGCATATGAGAGACTAAACAGAGGGCTTTCTTTGCGAAGATCGGAGGACCAGTGCAACATGATACTTGGCCAGGAATAAATGCCTTTTTAGAGAAAAAGAATATAACTTGAGTACAGCTATATTTAAATACTGGTGCATAAATTGAATCACATACGCACACAATTGCACATACTGAATCACATGCATCAATATTAGTTTGAAGTCAGATGCGTACACAAGCAAAGAAAGCTGACCACTTATTATTATTTATTTATCAGATGCCTTTGTCGTGGGTGTTTATTCTGGCATTTGTAGTGTCCATTAAAATGTGAGCAAACTCCCTTCCAGTGCTGTGATTTTCAATCATGGATTACTTCATCCACAATGTACCACCTTGTGTGTGCTTCTTTCCTCACATCCTATTAGTGCTGACTATGCACTTTGTAAACTCACAACTTTGCTGCTATGTAAGACACTTGGCACACTTTGTGCAGAACTGCATCGTGCTTTATAAGTAGAGACAGACATATCCATTGATTAGCAGGTGCTCCCAATGAAACGTTGGTGTCTCTTCACGCAATGAAAGTCAAGCAAACCCGATTAAAAGGCAAGCCTACTCCGTACCGAACCATAAACAAAATGAAATAGGAGCTGCCACTCTTCTGTGAAAGATAACACAAGATATGGTCATCGACGGAGACAGTGATACAGTGTACAGGCAGCGACGAGAGGGAAGCCCAGCATGTCATACCATCTTGTTGGGTCCTTCTTTGTCCTGAGGGAGCAAAGCAATACACACACGATTGGTGAAAAAACCTTGTGCAAAGTGTCACTGTCAAGATGTCAAGAAATAGATAGATAGATAGATAGATAGATAGATAGATAGATAGATAGATAGATAGATAGATAGATAGATAGATACTTAGGAATTGGCACTATCTATCTATCTATCTATCTATCTATCTATCTATCTATCTATCTATCTATCTATCTATCTATCTATCTATCTATCTATCTATCTATCTATGTAATAGATTGATAGATAGTACTTTGTCTCCAAGGAAAAAGCAAGACTTTACAAAAGTTTATCAAAAACTGGTAACTATAAAGAAAAACCAAAGAGAGGACATGGAGAATCTCCAAAAGGCTGCTGCCTTCACGGAGCCCAGGCACAGACTGTTTAGTAATAAGCTTTTTGTTTATAGAGGTTTACACGGCCAAAGAAATATTCAAGTATGGTTAGAATTTCTTTTAACTATTTCTCCAAAAAATAAATGTTTCTTCTTCATTTGTTATTGTAGGTGTCCAGCTGATTAAGAAGTGTTACTTTGCTTTTTACTAATTATTACTGAAGCAATTTCCACTGGGAAAGTTTTTTCTTTTCTTTTTTTTAATTGAACATGTTAGCTAACATTTAACAAGTGTAAAAATTTGCAAATAATATATGCATTGTCCTAAAAAATGTTTTATTTTTACATTCATACAAGCTGTGCGGCTTTTGGGGGTAGAGCAGTAGGGATGCATTATTGTTATACGGAGCTGACAGGCCATTAGTGAGAGCCAAAGGATTCAGATGCCACTTGGCAGAATCTCCTTCACACAGGAACAGCAGTATCTGTCTAAATTAACACAGGTAATGCAGCGTAAAATGAGGAACACCGAGCAGGTTCAAACATACCTTCATAGAAGTCATAGGTACACATGGTTTTGCCAATGACGGTACAAAGGTTTAGAATCTCTCTGCCACACTGTAGCAACTCCTGAGCTAAACTTTTATCCAGCTCAGTACTTCTCACAATGACTTTGCCTAGTACCACCTGCTCAAAGTGTGGCTGAAAGAAGGAGTCCACTGCAGTGTCTGTTATCACCACTGTGCCTGGTTCAAGACCTACAGAGACAAAAGTGTAAAATCAGTAACAGTAGCTTTCCGAGCTCAAGGCTCTCTTAAATTAATAGCAAAGCACTGGTATTTCTAAATAAGAGCAAAGCAGGCTAGAGCTGCAAATGGATGAAGCTGAAACTTTAATATAATCTTACCTATCCCACCAGAGGTGCCAATTCGAATGAGAACAACATCACGGCATCTGGCATGGTGCAGAAGTTTTATCAGTTCATGCAGCATTATTGAGATGGAAGGAACACCCATGCCATGCTGGCAAAAACAAAAACATATACAACCAAATCAATTTAAAGATACAGATATTTAATCTGTCCTGGCCATGGGCAGAAGGCAAGAACTTTAGGACAATCTAGACATGAACAGGCCATTCAGCTCAATAAAGCTTGCCAGACCTGTCCACTTACAAGTAATTCTTCTAAACAAACATTGCCTTTTGAAAGACCCTAAAGTCCTACTGTCTACCACACTACCTTGTAACTTATTCCATGTATCTATGATTCTTTGTGTAAAGAAGAACTTCCTAACGTTTCCATGTTCTTGATGTACTCATTTTAAAGTAACAGTCTCAATCCACTGTATGAGTAATTCCCTTCATAATTTTAAACACTTTAATCATGTCTCCTCTTAATCTCCTTTTGTTTAAACTGAAAAGGCTCTGCTCATTTAATCTCTTTTACATTGCTGCTATGTCATTTGTGTAGCCTTGTGACCATAACTGCATACAATACTCCAAAAGGACATAGCAGCGCTAGAAGAAATCCAGACAAGAGTGAATAGGCTGATTCCAGGGCTACATGCTACAAAGCACATTTACAGGTAATTGAAAAATTGTAGGAAACATGGGAGGAAATAAAGGGCTCAAATTCTATTGAAAGCAGGTGTATCTACAGGCCACTGGAACAATTAGGCCAGGGTTTATTAAACTATAGTCAGGTTGCAGCTGGTGAGTCGCGAGTTTCTGTTGTGTCTCGATGCATGCTCAATTATCCAGGTAAGGAAGTTCTAGAAAGTTGATTCGGTTCATCTGGACATAGTTATTTTCCAGGGAGATACGTTACATCACTCATCCAAGTGACTTCCTCAGTGAGACTGTCCAGTTTTCTCTTTGTCATTTTAAACTATTCACTGTTGTTTGAAGAAGGAAAAAATGAATTGAAATGATTTTAGCAGCGAAGTAAAATGTGACAAAGTGAAGGGGCCTGACGACAGCAGGCGTGACAGCAGGAAATCATTAAGGTGTTACTTTCACAATACATTCTTCATTAAGCTTTCATTTTTACTCTTCTCTTTGCAAGAAGATCTTGACCGGGATGCCAGTCCTCCTCAGGGCACACTGACTCGCACAGAGCCACACCAGGGCAATTCCACATTTATGTCTTTAGGGTGTTGGAAGCACACTGGATTACTTGGGGGGGGGGGTTACAGGCATGGGACAGAAATGCAAACCCCTTGTAGACAGGAACAGGGTCAGGCTTTCAAAATCAGGTCTCTGAACGTGTGAGGCAGCAGCAGTGACCCGCCGTACTACTTGGCTTTTAACTGATACTTAAAACTGAGGCCGGACTGTTTACTTACACTTATTGAGAGCACTGGTCCTGTTTTATACATTGAGTATCTGTCAGTTCCAGCACAAATGTCCTCAACACCATTTTCTCCATCTAATCCAAGTTCTTTCTGCATGAATTCTGCAAAAGCCTTCATTCTGTTGGCGCTGCCACCGGTACAGACAAACTGACAAAATAAACAAACTGTAAACAGCCATGCCAGAGCAGGAGCTGGTGACAGCCTCAATGGACAGAACATTTACCAGACTAAGGATGGGCGGAAAGGCCTACCTTTATGTCACCAAACATTTCTGGCAGGTTATGTGTTTTCGTGCTCAAATTAAAATGGTACAGGATGTCTTCTTCCATTGAGTGCAGATGTGGGTTCTTCACATGCACCTCCTCATGTCTGCAGGAAGCATAAATAAATGCATTTCATGATCCAATAATTATCTTGTGAGCTAATTACAATGAAGCCATTTGCACAGGATAGATACAAACCATAATCTAGGACCATTTCAAAGCATGTCGTCCAGTCGTGCCGGACATAAGCAGAACTATAAGGTGATATCTTTGTCCAAATATATTTTATTTTGAGGACTACGGATATGGCAAGCTGTTTTAATTTTTATTGTCTGCCGCTAATTCCTATTTTAGATATATTCAATTATGCGGTGGGCTGGCGCCCTGCCCGGGGTTTGTTTCCTGCCTTGTACCCTGTGTTGGCTGGGATTGGCTCTGGCTGACCGCCGTGACCTTGTAGGTAGGATATAGCGGGTTGCATAATAGATGGATGGATATATACAATTATATTATGCCTAGTGTCACGCACACCTTCCAGGCTCGGACGAGGTAAGCAGTACCACCCAAGACGAGATGGGGCGCTGGCACTGACTGTGTCTTCTTTTTCTCCTGTACTTCCGAGAGGCTGACCAACAAGGAGCCCTAACTACATCCACAACACCCCAAGAAGGCTCTGGCCTTGTGGCAGGGACACCATAAAAGTGAGCCGGTTATGCATCACATTAAGACCCAATGCTTGATGAGGACAGAGCTCCTGTGATTTTGTTTAATCATTTTGGAAGTGTGTTTGAAGCCCCCTTTATTTTCTCTCTATAAGCATGGAGGTCAGTACTTTATTTTCTGCAATAAAAAGGGATGACCTGGTTGGCACCCCAACATTTCTCCTGGTCTGTTTCCTCTAGGTCACACTTGTCAAAATTCAAACGTGTTTAAATCAAGAATATCTAAAATGTCAAATGAATTTCCATGCATCTGTCCTCCTATCCATCAGTTTCTGAACCTGCTTTATCTAATTCAGGGTCACAGGGATTGGTGATTATGAGAAAAGTGACATTTCAAAATGGAGCAGCAGCTTTTGAGCAAATGAGATAATTCACTGCTGACCAGCCATGTTTAGAGCTGTCAGTTTACTGAACAAACATATTGGAAATTTAAATTTCAAAAATGTATTCACAGGGACCTCTTTTTGAGAACTCCGTCAAACTCAAAGGAAAGAGTTTCACTGCCAATTAAAACAAAATTTCAGATGTGCAAACTACAGTCCAAAAACAATGTCGATATCTTAAATGACATTCTGACTAATCACAATGATATTTTTGATAGCTAAAATATCAGTCAGTCAGTCATTTTTAAACCCACGTAGTCCTGAACAGGATCACAGGGGTCTGCTGAAGCCTATCTCATCAACCATAAGACGCAGGGCAGGAACAAACCCTGGACAGGGTGCCAGTCCATCACAGGGGGAACAGACATCCCAACCACACACCAGTGCCATTTTAGTATCGCCAGTCCACCTAACCTGCATGTCTTTGGAGAAGACACGGGGAGAACATGCAAACTCCACACAGGGAGGACTGGGGGCACCAGCCCTGGTCTCCTTACGCATCACCACTGCGCCATTTTGCCACCCCATATCTAAAATGTGACTTATCAAAATACAGTATAATGTTTTATGTTTGTAATTTTTCTTAACCAATAATACAGTACATTTCTAGTCGTGAATATATAGAGCATCTTAGACATAATTTTAATTCAGTTTATTTTTGTATAGATTTAGATTAGTTTAGATATTATATTTATTTGTCACATAGACAATTGTACAATACGATGGCAGTGAAATGTCATTCTGGCGAAGTCCACTGTATGTGTGCATATCAGAGACTGCGGGTTCTTCCTTCTCACGGCATTGCGAGGTTCCTGTACAGCAGGGGTCCTCCATCACAGTCCTGGTGGGCCGCTGTGCCTGCAGGTTTTTGTTCTAACCCGGTTGCTTAATTAGAAAGCAATTCTTGCCAATAATTTAATTTCATGGCTGTTAGATAGATAGATAGATAGATAGATAGATAGATAGATAGATAGATAGATAGATAGATAGATAGATAGATAGATAGATAGATAGATAGATAGATAGATAGATAGATAGATAGATAGAATTAGTGCTTTAATGCTGCTATGTCAGGTCATTCTTGTATCCTAGATTTTCTTCCCCTTTCTAAGGATATCATCCAAATGATTTGAAGGCTAAAATGGAGGAGTAATTCTCAGTCCTTCACTTTTTTCTCTTCACTTTCCTTCCAAGTATTTAATTAAACCCAATAGTGCATGATAAATACACACAGAGGTGGAAATGGTAACAAGTTAAATGAAGAAGTGCTGGTCTCTTTTGTCTTTTGCATGTTATTGCTAATTAGGAGCAATTAAAAACAAAGAATACAACTGTTTAAGACTAAAATAAGCAACAAGGGTTCAAAATCTTAACCAGCGAGACAACTAAAGTGTCACTTGAGCAATAAGGGCTTCTGATTAAGCAAATGGGTTGGAGCAAAAACCTGTAGCCACTGCAGCCCCCCAGGACCGTGATTGAGGACCCCTGCTGTACAGGAACAGAATACACACACATACAAGTTCCACCGGACACACGCTTCAGTGGGACAGTAGGAAAGTAAAATTCAGGGCCAATACTAAGAGTGCCAGAGAGCTGGCTGAATTGTGGCTCTCTAATGAAAACGCCATTAACAGACACTTGGACTTCAACCCAGCATATGCAGGCTTAAAAAAAAAGAACTTCCAAATAATAAATACTTTATGACCAACACCTTCCGAACCCATCCATCCATCCATTATCTAACCCGCTGAATCCGAACACAGGGTCACGGGGGTCTGCTGGAGCCAATCCCAGCCAACACAGGGCACAAGGCAGGAAACAATCCCGGGCAGGGTGCCAACCCACCGCAGGACACCTTCCGAACCCCACCTTGTTAATCCACCCCCCCCCCCCTTCAGCCCCTCCTCACTCGCTATACATTGCCTTCAATTCCTTTATGTCTAATCATTTTCCTCTGATGATGACACCTAGTAGGTTGTCAAAAGCTTAGGAATAAAAAGTTATTTTAAGATAAGTGACTCATTTTCTCCCTCTGTGGACCTCTAGTTACAAATATATATGTATACAAACATTCACATATTTCATATTTTAGTGTGATTTTTTGTTTAAATTTTACTGTATTATATTCCCAATTAGGGTGGCATGGTGGCACAGTGGTAGTGCTACTGCCTCACAGTAAGGACACCAGAGTTTCTGTTCAGTGTCCTCCCTGTGTGGAGTTTGCATGTTCTCCTCAGTGTCTTTGTGGGTTTCCTCCCACAATCCAAAGACATGCAGGTTAGGTGGATTGGCCCTAGTGTGTGTGTGTGTGTGTGTGTGTGTGTGTGTGTGTCTGCCCTGTGACGGCTGGCTCCCTGTCCAGGGTTTGTTTCTGCCTTGTGCCCTATGCTTGCTGGGGTAGGCTCCATTCATCCCCCAGACGACGATGTCCAGGATTAAGCGGGTAAGAAAATGACATAACATATTCCCAATTAGCTGGCTTATACATTTTGTGTTCTACGAGGAGAATCCATTAAAGTAAACTGAACTGATCAGCGTAAGTGGTTAAAAACAGATCAGTGCCCCTGTAAAAGCCGATAAGGTGCTAAATAAGTGAATGCCCAAGAATAACTGTAATCCAGTTGGTTATTTCATGTTTAGTAAGTTTAATTTGAAATAATTCAAACACATTGATTCTGCTGTTCCTGTGTTCCTGCCTTGCTCCTTCTGCTTGCTTGAGATAGCAGGCCCCCACAACCCTATTCAGATCTAAGTGGGTTTGAAAATGACTGGCTGACATTGAATCTGCATTAATAAAATAAAGACTGCCAACTCCATAAATACTGTAGTTCAAAGTGAAGAACAAAATGAACATTCAGTCCAGAAGAGCTGTATGAGTAAAGCCGTACTGCTGAGTGGGAGAATACTTACTCAATATATTCACTTCTTTCTGGAGTAATGTTATCTAGTAGTATTGGTGCCATCCTGAAGATGTTGCTTCTCTGGAAAAATCAAAGAATAAAAAGCAATCAAATTAAAATCAGATGTAGAGTGAATTGTATATAAACCATGTCATCTAAGGAAGCTCAGCAGGTTAAATACCTAATAATCGAAAATGGCCCCATCTTTCTGCTAAATGATTGGTTGCAAGATGGTATACAAACAAGTCAGCCCTTGCCAAGGTCACTGATCTGAAAAGAGTCCACGTGTTTGATTTTACACAAAACATGTTGTGGGAGGAATATTACTGACAAGGTGCCACCTCAAGACTACTGGGCTAGACGCTTCTCGGAAAGCTGCCAACACTGAAACATGCCTGGCTGGGCGAGTGGAGGGTACAGAATGACATGAACTAAAACAGAGTACTGAGCGGCCAGCTGCTACGGGGGGGGCCTGGCTCTGTTTAGTTTACCTTAGCAATGACAGCCAGAGCAGATCAGAGGACCGACATGAATGGCTCAAATGTTTGGAAAGCTGACAGTAGAAAGGGCATACCAACCTGCCGGCAATGCATGAAGGCACCCACATCCGTTCACAATGGCCTCATTGTTATCGGGGAGGTGGGCGAAAGTAAACTTATCCAACTCTCTTACTGAAATGCTTCTTTAAGAATGCTCACATTAATAATACAAGTACACTTTTAATCAAAGGTATATTTGTCAAATGACTATCAGCTTCTTTTTGTTTTTTCGTTAGACACCCTCCTATTCACTACAGTGTGGCCATTTGTCTCACTTTTCTTTCTCCTTTGATTCCTCCTTTTTCAAATATTCCGTAAACTTTCACAGGACCCTGAGCGGGATGTCCATTCAGCAGAGGATCAGTTTAAGTCAGCCTTGCTGCTATTTCCTGTATGTGTCCCAACATATTCCTACACTCGTCCCATATTTTAGATGTAAAGTAGATTTAGAAAGTAAACCACACCTCAGTTATTCTTGTGCTGATGTTTCTAATACCCCCTGCTTTAAAAACAAAAAAAATAAAACAATTTCATGGTCTGCCCTCAATCTGAACATCAAGATCTAGCAAAGTCTGCTCCATGACAGGCCTCTGGCTGTTCTGAGGCCAAGTCAGCAGCATTGTGGTACGACAGGACGACCCCTCAGACTGCTGCTGTCCTTGGAGTGATCTGTGCCTAAGTGGACCCCTGATACCCGTCACACCTCAGCGGTATAGTGGAAACAAAACACAGCTTCCATTATTTTGGCATTAATAAACTTTTACAAACCAACTTTAGGTTAGGTGCTGCAGACAGGTTTATGGTCGATTCAGGCCCCATCACTGCTTTCACTTTTAGTTATGTTGTGCTAAAATCATTTAAATTATTTTTATTTCCTTGTGCACCAAAGAGGATATTAGAATTTTTTGCAAATTTGTTAAAAATAAAATCTGAACCATCCTACTGACTCAAGTATTCAGAGCCTTTCCTCAGTACTTAGCTGAAGCCCCTTTGACAGCAATTCCATCCTGGAGTCTTCCTGGGTTTGATGCGACAAGCTTCACACACCTGCATTTGTGCATTTTTTGCCTTTCCTCTCTGCAGATCAACTCAAGATCTGTCAAGTCGGATAGAGAACGTCACTGAACAGCGTTTGTCAGGTATCTCCAGAGACGTTCAGTTGGGTTCAAGTCTGGACTGTGGTGGGGCAACTCAAGAACATTCCCACAGTTATTCCTGTGCCACTCCTGTGTTGTCTTTTCTCTGTGCTTAGGCTCAACATCTTGTTCATAGGTCAACCTTCAATCCAGTCTGAGGTCCAGTGTGCTCTGGAGCAGGTTTTCATTTCCCTCAACCCTGACTTGCCTCCCAGTTTCTGCCATTGAAAAACAGCTCCACAGCATGAGGCTGCCATCAGCATATTTCACAGTAACTTTAGCACAAGAATAACTGATATGTGGAAGACAGTTTTCAGTGTTTATTCCTTCAATGTCAGCTCTTCCTGTCATTCTGGAGCCATGAATTGTTCACCCAAAAGTGAGGTGGGATTAGACCGTGACGACACAGGTAAGTGCAACTATACAAATGAGGTGCCGGCACTGTGCTGTGTAATGTATTTTGAGACATCAGTCCGCTTGAGGACACCAGTGGAAATGAAAGGAAACAGCATTTAGAACTGACACCAGGAAGCACTTCATTATGGAGAGAATTGTGGGAATCTGGAGCAAACTACGGCGACATGGAGTTGAAGCTGAAACCTTGAAAGGCTTTAAGAAGTATCTGGATGAGATTTTAGGACAGATTAATGATTAATAGGGCTGATGGACTGTATGGTCTCCTCTCATTTGTCAAATTTTTTGGTGTTTTTGTGTAATCAAGCAGTGCTCCCCATTGCCTACATTACCCCCAACTTGAACTCCCAAATACTCAAAATAAATTCAGTCCAAGAGAGCTGGTCACCCTAGCTTAAGCACATCTTTAGGAAGCCTTCCTGACTGTGGGCAGAATGTGTAGACACTCTACACAAGGAAACCTGGTGAGACTCAAGCTGCAGCCCCTGGGCTATGAGGCACCACTGTTACCTGCAGTGTTACCATCTTGTCCAGTTTTTCACATCATTGTTACTAAGCAAGCAAAAACCTTTTCAGTGACATTTCCAGTGTGTTAGTGATTCATATCTATCACTGAGACCCTGGCTGTTCCACAAGCTCATACACTCAAGTCCATAAGTATTTGGACATTGACAATTTTTATCATTTTGGCTCTGCGTGCCACTACATTGGATGTGAAACAAAGAAATTAAGACGTTATTGAAGCGTAGCCTTTCAGTTTTAATTTAAGGAGTTTACAAAAAATATTGTATGGGCTGTTTAGGGATGACAACCATTTTCTGCATAGTCCCCCCATTCATTTCCAGGGGGCTCCATAAGTATTTGGACATTTGACAAACAGTGAACTTCGCGGGTTGGAATGTCAATTGTCTTAATCACGAATTAAAGAGAAAGAAATGATTCTCTTGCCTAACAGGTCTAAACGCCAAGATAGTATTTTACAGGAGATTCACTGCAAGGACCAATTTCGGCTACAAAGAGCTTGGACTGACCAAATATTTCACTCCAGCTATATGAAGAAAAATAGAGGTGTGAGAATCTTAATATATAGAACAATTTCATTTGTAGTATCAGATGCAGTATCTGATCCTGAATGGGGATATGTGAGGGTAATTTATTCAATTGTAAAGTGATTTTGATAAATATCTCTGAACCCAATGTGGATGATAGAGACTCCAAATGTGAAGACTCATAAAATTACAATGGCTGGAGACTTTAATTGTGTTTTAAATCTAGACCTGGATAGGTCTTCAGCTACAGTGGTGGTAACATCTAACACTGCAAAAACAATTATGCAGTTTGTAATTGATCATAACTTATCAGACCCATGGAAATTTAAGAGCATAGTCCTTCTTCTCACCAGTACATCACTGCTACTCAATAATTATTTCTTTACAGATAACAATTTATTGCCCATGATCAAATCTTGCAAGTACAGTATGACAATAGTTATCTCCGACCATGCCTCTCTGATCATGAAGCTCAAATCAGTGTGCCCCACATACTTATCTCGCAGCTAGCATCATAACACCCTGCTATTAGCTGATGAGAACTGTACAGAATTTATATCCAAGCAAACTGATTATTTTTAGAGACAAATACATCCTCAGAGGTCTCTGCTGGAATACACTGGGAAACTCTAAATCCATTTTTAACAGGACAGATTATTTCATATGTCTCCCACAAATATAAACTGGAAACCAAGAAGACGTACAAGTTAATCAGTGAAAAGACAGGCTTTTCAATCAGAATTCAACCTCTTGACAACATAAGAAAAGTACTGTATACCAGTCCAGAAGCTTCAGAGTGTATTAACATTATTTTACACTACTTCAAACTAGAATGTGGTACTACACAAGGATGCACCCTGTCACCACTGTTCTTTGTAATTGCCATTGAACCACTGGCTGTTCACTTTCGAAATGCATCTGAGATAAAGGGGATTGTCAGAAAAGGATTTGGACAGAAAATATCACTATATGCAGATGATATAGTATTGTATATCCTAACATCACTAGCAGAATTTCAAAAGATACCTGGACTCAAAATTAATTTGAACAAATACAGTATGTGTTTTTACCAGTGAACTATCTAGCACACAACATTAGATTGGACACCTTCCCTTTTATCATTGCAGATCAGTTTAAATTCCTAGGGGTAAACATCACAAGTAAATATAAAGCTCTTTATCGACAAAATTTTGCTGTCTGCATGGAAAAACTCAAACAAGATGTGCATAGATGGTCTGCCCTCCATCTCACTTTAGCAGGGAGAATCAACACTGTCAAGCTTCTTTTTCTACTGAAAAGCACCATATATATTAACAAATCATTTTTTAAGAATTAGATTCAATCATAACTGCATCTATTTGGAATTTGAAACATCCAAGCATCCAAAGGGCGACCCTACAACGACCTAAAACAGAACTGCCTAACTTTAAATTTTATTACTGGGCAGCAAATATGCAAGCTATAGAAACCTGTACATTGACACAAATAGATGAACACACAAAGGCTTAGTCTGCAATAGAAATAAAATCCTGCAGTATGTCTTTATATTCGTTGCTTTATACCCCAGTAAATACAAGTTATTGTCAATATACTAACAAACCAATTGTCCTAAATTCATTTAGAATATGGAACCAATGTAGGAAGCACTTCAAGACCATGAAGCTTTTACCTGTTGCACCTCTACACGATAACAACCTTTTTCCACCTTCTCAAACTTGCTTTTAATGTTTGGAAAACTTTTGGGATTAAATCATTTAGAGATTTGAATATAGATAATGTTTTTGCATCCTATGAACAATTACACTTCAAATTTAACTTCCCATCAACACAGTTTTTGCACTGCTTTCAAATTAGAAACTTTGCACAATGGAATCTGCCCAGATTTCCTTACCTCCCACTAGGGCCTGGCGGTATACCGGTTCATACCGAAAACCGTTTTTTATTTTTTTTTTTGATATGGAATTTTCTTATACCGCAACACCGGTTTAAATTGCTTAAACGACGTTCGTAACGTTGCGCAGCGGGAAACTGTTCAAGTGGGGACCTTTTTCACTGCTACACCGCTAAACACAGATTTGTTGCACTAGGGCTCTTTTTCACTGCTACACCACCACATAGTGGACGGTAGCATAGGAAAGCTGCGTGGTGAAAATGGACAGAGAGCCTGGAGATACTTTAGTTTTAAAAGGTCAGATATGTAAATACTGTTTCTATACTACTGGATAATACTGCAACCCAAGTTGTACTTGTTTTATTTGTTTTCAATACAGTGTAATGTACCTGGGTACTGTGTAATAGTGTGACGACATGTTTTCAAACCCCGTCTTAAGTTATATAGCACATTAAATGCTTTGTGTTAAGTGATTCTTAAACTGACTTCTTCTTGCACTAAGAGGAGGCGCCGGCAGCGAACCCCGCACAGAATACATTCACTTCATGATCTTCCTTCTCTCTGAACATTTAGAATGCTAAAATAAATACTTAATATAATTTTTCATGGTGAAATGCATTAAAGCATGCATTAATCATATGGGGCCACGGCGGCGTGCCTGCCTTGCATTTGCATGTTTTTCTGGTGGGTTTACTCGGCGCTTCAGTTTCCTTTCAAAGTCATGTAGGATGTGGGGTTTTGTTGTGCTATATTGACCCTGCTAGTGTATGTTTTGCTTGTATTCATCCTTTGATGTGCTGGCGACTCGTTCAGAGATGGGCGCAACTCTGAATGGATGGCATAATTAAACATGTATAACAAAGATATTTTTAAAGTTCTGAACACTCCGTGGGCTAAGTTTATAACTAGTTTTAATTTCACAAAGACATTTATCGTGTGGTGATTGGTTATGTGGAGAAAGAAAAAGGACGGATAGGAACTGGGGTTTTAGTACGTCAGATAGAGACAGCACGCGTGCAATAAAGAAAGCCCGCTCAGAAGAACATCCATTGAATTCTGTGTTCGTGTCTCCGACCACCAGATCACAAACCCAACATTTACACAATATTTAAGTTAAACCTGTGCGATACCCATTCATACATCCAGTTTTTTGGAGCCTCGTCACACCTGCGATAAAGTTCTCTACACTGAACATAATAGTGCAACTATCAGTAATAATACTATTATTTATTTTATTGTTATTATTTATTAGTTTAAATATTACGCAGTTTAATGATGATAAAGTTGTTTAAAAAGTCACTTTAACGTGTCAGTGGACAGAGATTGTTAACATTAACAGAAAGTGTAGTTGGTTTACAAAAAATATTTACTATTTATTCCTTTTCTAAGACATCTTCAGTGCAATACAACTTTTGACAAGCACTTCTGGATATTTTACTAAGTCTAAATGCCACTTTGTATGGTTGAAAATATGTTGTCAAAATTATAGATTAAGTTTTTGCAAAATTTGTTCAATAAAAAGGTTCTATATTTTGACTGCATCTGTCATGCAATGTGATACCTTCTCCATTAGTGCCACCCCCTTGAAAACTATCACTTTATGGGACAATGCAAACCTGTATTAATACTTGTGTGCACATTAAAATGTTTTTTTTTGTACAATGTACAATACTCTTGACAGTGGAATAGGTTATTCTTAGCCAGTAATTCCAGTGGAAAATGTGGTTAACATCCACTCGTGCATGGGGAAGAAAATACCGTCGAATACCGTGAAACCGGGATAATTTAGAAAAATACCGTGATATAGAATTTTGGTCATACCGCCACCCCTACCTCCCACCTATTTCTATTCCAGAAGAAATATTGATCAGTCTTGAAGACATTTGAAAGTCCCTTCCTTTCAAAGATCCCAGAGTACAGTGGGAAAAGGATCTCTCACTCAACACTTCAGAAAAGGAGTGGCAGGCAGCCATGCACAGAATTCACTTGAGCTCCATATGCGCAAAATATTCAATTATTCAACTTAAAATCTTTAATCAAGCACATCTACCTTGTATAAAATTATCCAAAATGTTTTCAAGGCAAGATTCAACCTGCAAACACTGCAATCAAGTTTCAGCCTCACTGGGTCACATGTTTTGGGCCTGCACCAAATTAACATCATTCTGGACCAAAATCTTTAAATGCCTATCAGACAGCCTTGGGGTCACAATCCCTCCTAATCCACTAACAGCTGTGTTTGGTGGGCTCACAGAGGGGCTTAGAATGGAGAAGGACAAACAAACTGTGATTGCCTTTCCTTCACTACTAGCATGAAGACTTATGTTGCTCAACTAGAAGAATCCTAGCCCACCTCTTTAAAGTCAGTAGGTAACTGATGTTCTGTACTACTTGAAATTGGAAAAAATCAAATTCTCACTTATTGGATCTGTTCAAAACATTTTTAAAACCTTGCAGGATCTAATCAATAACATTTTAGAATAAGCATTTATATTAGGGAAAAGGATTCTCTTCCCTCTTTTCTACTCTTAACATTTTACTCTGGCTGTCTCTCCTCTTTTTCTCTCAGGAGGAGGTTGAATTTTGTTCTGTTAAGCTTGATTTGATTGTATGGAATGTTACTTGCTTTTAATAAAAACAATAAAAAATGTATGGGGGTCAAGTTGTTCCATAGCCAGGTGTGAGTAGGTTCCTCATTATTTTATTAATCTATTAAGCAGGTAAAAGTCAGGCATTGATTCCAAGTGTGCAATTGTATTTGGAAGCTATCACTGTGACCTCTCAATTTGAGGTCCAAAGAGCTGTCCATACAAGTAAAAACAGGTCCTTATTAGGCTGAGAAAACAAAACAAACCCATCCGAGAGATAGCAGACACACCAGAAGAGGTCAAATCAACCATTTGGTATATTCTTAAAAAGAAGGAACACACTTTTGAGCTCAGCAACTCAAGAATGTCAGGAAGACCGCAGAAGACAACTGTGCTGGATGATTGCAGAATTCTGTCCTTGTTGAAGAAGAACTTCTTCACAAAATTTAGCCATGCAAAGAACACTCTCCGGGAGGTAGAGCTATCATTGTCAAAGTCTACAATCAAGAGAAGATTTCATGAAAGTAAAGACAAAGGATTTAGCACAGGTGCAAACCACTGGTAAATCTCAAGCATAGGAAGTGCAGAATAGACTTTGCTAGAAAACAATTTTAAAAGCCTGTCCAGTTCTGGAACAATTTTCTTTGGACAAAAGAAGATAAGATCAGTATGTACCAGAATGTTCAAAAGAGAAGAGAATGGAAAAGAGAAGAAATGACTCGTGATTTGATGAATATCACATCATCTGTGAAACATGGTGGAGGCAGTTTTATGGCATGATCATGCATGTCTGTCAATGGAAGTCACTCACTGGTATGTATTGATGAAATGACTTCTGGCAAGGGTGGCATGGTGGCGCAGTGGGTATCGCTGCTGCTTCACAGTTAGGTAAACCGGGTTCGTTTCCCAGGTCCTCCCTGCATGGAGTTTGCATGTTCTCCCTGTGTCTGCGTGGGTTTCCTCCCACAGTCATGCAGGTTAGTTGCACTGGCGATTCTAAATTGTCCCTAGTGTGGGCTTGGTGTGTGTGTGTGGGGGGGTGTGCGCGCCCTGCAGTGGGCTGGCGCCCTGCCCGGGGTTTGTTTCCAGCTTTGCACCCTGTGTTACCTGGGATTGGCTCCAGCGGACCCTCGTGACCCTGTAGTTAGGACATAGCGGGTTGGATAATGGATGAATGGATGGACTTCTGGCAATTAGCTGAATGAATTCTGAAGTGTACAGGGCTATCTGCTCAGATTTTGCTGCAAAACTGATAGGCCAGTTAGCAAGGCAAAGCAGTGGAATATTCTTCAATGACCACGGCAATCAACTGACCTCAACCAAATTGGACATCCTGTTCACATACTGAAGATGAAACGGACAAGTAACAACTGACGACAGCTGCAGTAAAGGCCTAGCATAGTATTACTAGTGTGGAAATCCAGCACTTGGAGAAAGCCAGGGGTTCCAGACTTCAGGCAGTCATTGACTGTAAAGGATTTACAACCAAGTATTGAAAATGATCATTACATTTATGATTATGTTAGTTTGTCCATATACTGTACTTTTGAGCCCTTGAAAATTGAGGGACCACATATAAAAATGGCTGTCTTTTCTAAACAGCTCATACAATATTTTTGGTAAAGTCCTGAAATTCAAGCACATAATGATTGATTTGTTTCAATTTCGTTGTGGTAGTGTACAGAGCCAAAAGTAGGAAAATTGTGTCACTGTCCAAATACTTATGGGCCTGCTGTTCATGAGAGACACACATTTAGAATTAAGTCCCACATCAATGTCTATTTGTAGAATAGAGCCAAGCTAATCAGCCTCTTTCTGTGGGCTTCATGGAATGAAATGCAAGTTCTTGATTTACTTCACTAAACAAACTCCCAAAGCTCACAGAATAGGTAGCACAGCCTCTTGTGGTCAGACAAAGGAAAGGAGACACAACTCACAGAAAAGCTGCAGTTGTCACCACATCACAGCTGCAGGGGCACAATCCAAAGCTGAAGAAATCTTTGGCCCATTATGGAGCACTTATCAAGGGGTCAGACCTGCAGTAGGGCAGCAGAATATTCAAACAACACATGGAAAAGCCCAGACAGAAGAATGACTTAAGGTGAAGCCATTCAGGTAAGAGCTGATGTCCTCCAGATGCCTCCACTAGTGGCAGTGGTACATATCTGTAAAACACAAAGGAAGGGCGTTGGGAGTTTCCCTGGAACTCATCAGTCATTTATAGATGGCTGCAATCAGTGGTTGACTATTTAACACCTGGAATCTGACTGTAGGAGGCAATTAAGCATTATGGATGCCTAACCCTTCAATGAAAGCAAGTATTCAGGGTAAAGCCAGAGGTTAATACAGAATTGTGTCTTCTGACTCCTTAGGAGATCCACATATGGGACTGACTCCTAGAATTAGACATAAAAGTCTAAAGTCTAAAACTCCTTGCCAGAGCTCAGCATTTTAGAGGTTGGTAAGGTAAGCGACTGGGTGCTAGTGTAACAAGGCTGTAGGGAGGTGGGCTTTTATAGATAGATAGATAGATAGATAGATCGGTCCTGAGGGAGGTTCAAGAAGTATACTTAAACAAAAGCACTGCACACATAATAGACAAACAAGTGAGAAAAAGAAAGAAAAATGCGGTAATGCAGATGGATCTACTGGTTAAGCTCCTAATCGTGTCGGCATCTTGTTTGTATTTACTGTACTTACAGTGCCTATAAAAAAATAGGAATAGCTACGGAAGAAGAAGAAGACAGTTTAATTTAATATTATTTATTGTATCAGTATGCTGCTGCTGAAGAATGTGAATTTCCCATTGGGATTAATAAAGTATCTATCTATCTATCTATCTATCTATCTATCTATCTATCTATCTATCTATCTATCTATCTATAAAAGTATTCACCCCTTTGAAAGTTCTCACACATTATTGTTATACAACATTGAATCACAGTGGATTTCACTTGACTTTTTTGAAACTGATCAACAGAAAATGACTCTTTATTGTCAAAGTGAAAACTGATCTGTACAAATGCTCTAAATTAATTACAAATAAATAAAGTAATTGATCTCATAAGCATTCATCCTGTTTAATATGACACACCAAAATCATCACTGTTGGTTTTAGAAGTTACATCATTAGTTCAATGGTGGTCACCTGTCTGGGGTTTCAGTGGTATGGTGGCCTGACCTACACAATGAAGACAAAAAAAACATTTAGAACAACTTGTTGAAGAGCACAAGTCAGGGGGTGGATACAAGAAGATATCCAAGACACAGAATATCCCTTGGTGTCCAGTTAAACCAGTCATTAAAACATAGAAGCAGTATGGCACAGCTGCAAATCTGCTAGAACAGGCTAACCACAAAAACCAAAGATTATGTAAGAAGACGGCGAGTAAGGGAGACCATCAAGAGACCTGTGAGAAGTCTGAAGAAGCTACAGACAGACAGTGATCTGTTGCTCAGGTGCTTCACCAGTCACAGTGGCAAAAAAAGCCACTGATAAAAAAACACTCATTATATCTTGGCAGAAGACACACGGGAGACTCCAAAGTCAGCTGAAAGGAGTCCCTATAGTTTGATGAGAACAAAATGTAACTTTTTGACACCACACTAAACGCCATGTTTGAATACTGCACATTATCAAAAACACACCATCCTCACCATGAAGCATGGTGGCAGTGGCATTATGAGGTGGAGATGCTTCTTTGCAGCAGGCCCTGTAAGGCTTATGAGGGTAAAATGAATGCAGAAAAATATGGAGAAGTCCTGGAGGTAAACTTGATGCATTCTGAAAGAAACCTGCACCTTGCAAGATGATTTGTGTTCAGGCAAGACAACGAGCCAAAAAGCAAAGCTACACAGAAATTGAGGGTCACATTGATCTGAAGTGGACGAGACTGACCACTAAGAGACAGCAGCTAAGACCTCTGTGCAGTACTGCTCAAACACAGGAAGGTACAAAGCAGCCTGAATGACCTGAAATGGCCTGTAGCTACTAGAATAGGATGGAAAAATCAAGAAAACAATAGCAAGACACTGCTTCAGTTTGAAATTCTGCATACGAAAATCATAAAAATGGCGGCATACACTGCCTTTTGAATGCGTCTCCCTATTCTGTTTTGAAACATGTTGACTTTATATCTGCTCCTGTTCATACCTTTGGTGAAGGGGTTTCTTCACCCTTATAACGATTAGTCTGATTTTGCTCTTCTGTAATTTGAGTCCTCAGAAAATGTATGACGGGTCTGCTCATCGCCAGGTTAAGAGTATTTTTGAAGACCACAGCAGTGGATGGAGATCATTTTGGTTCAGAAACAAAATGAAAATGTTGTAGTGTGGACGTCTCTGTCATTGTTCAGCCTACATTTTCTCCCTGGCTGAGGTGCACAGTTGTGTTTTTATCATATCATGTATTTGTATTTAGGTTCCTTCTATAGATTATGTGAATTTTTCTTTGTGTTCATGTGTATGTAGAAATGGCCAAGGTTATATCCATTGTGTTTTGTGGGTGGTTCCACAAGGGGCGGGGCCACCTGCCACTCACCACCAGGGACGGCTCCACCTGTTCAAACACACACTGTAAGGGAGTGCTCAGTTACTGTGTTTTCTATGCTTTCTATTATTGTTGATTGATTTCCCAGAATTTTGACCATGTGCTCTGTTTTTGATATTTTTCTGAATTTCGTGTTGGGACTGTGTTTTACGATTTTTAAACCTTGCTGTGCATTTAGTCTACGATTTTTGGATTCTATATTAGGACTTTATTTACTGTGTTTTACTTTGCCTTTCAGGTAATTCTTTTGTGCTCTTTGGAGCTTGTGCCTGCATAGCCTTTGGAAAAGAAACCTTTTATTTTATAAAGCTCTCTTTTGACCCTTTTTTGGTTTCTAGTCAGGGTTTTTGATGGTGTTTACCCCCTCTAGTCTGTGGACGTCTCAGTATTGTCTGTTTTAAGAAAGCACAGCTGTTTCTGTCCTTTTGCTTCAGGACAGTGTGCTTCCACATTGCAGACCTGAAAGGAAATAACAGGCCTGCTATGGCAGTCCTAATCTTTTAAGGGCCAAATAACCCCCTTTTTTATGTTATGAGATGGTGCGTTGGCCATGAAGAGTTCTGTTTTCCTTTAAACCCTCCTGGCCTTCTAACTCACCTTCAGCAGGTCTAGTAGTTGTTACGGCACCTGCCCTTTGGTGCCCTAATGGCATATTTCCCTAATTGTCTCTATGGGTTTTGCTGAGCCCTTTCCCATTCTCGTGCCACTGTGTCCTCCTTTGCCCCAGCTGAAAACCCATCACATCATTCCTAACTGAAACCAAAATTACACTTTTAAAGATGCAATCTTTTCACTTAGGATGTAAGAACATGTTGACGGCTTTTGTACCATGTCTTCATACAAGTGATTGACCCAGCAGAAATATCACATACAGCCACCGTAATTGATAAAAGATGTAGTGATTAAGAATGTTACTGAAATTGAAATTAGAAAACACACACAGGCCGGCCATAACCAGGGAATTGTAAGGCCACATTGGAGCCCCTTGACCAAAGTGAGAGCTGGAAACAAACTGCCTGTCCCTTCCAGAATTGTGTCTTATTTACTTTCCCACAGGATTTCTCACATCTGATTCCCTTGGCAGAGTTTTAGGGCTTTATTTAAGTAATTTTTTCCTGTTCCTTTTCTTATTTTGCATTTGACTAATATTACACATACAGAGCAAGATAAGCATTAGAAAACAAAATGCAGCTGCAGAACGGGCGTCTACATCTGACTCAGCAAACAGTGCCCACTGACGGCACTGAAGCAGGAATAATAACAAAGAAGGCTTACCTAACGCCGCCAGAAAGGAAGAAATCTAAAGCTGGAGGCTGATGGTATGCAACACGTTTTGAGTTGGAAAGATAACTCAGCATCCTGCAGTCCCAGGCTACTATACAGCCCCCAGTGTGCAGTTTGCCTGAGGAAAACAATCATCAAGTATTGGCGTGTTTTATTGTGATTTATACATTTGCATCCGGAGGCATGTTGGGGCTTCCTTTCATTATCCAAGAATATGTAAGAAAATGAACCGGCAGCTCTAAAGTAGCCTAGTGCAGATGTGAGTGTATGCCAATTATTTGGCTTCCCATCCTGTGTTGTTCCTGCTGTCTTTTACTCGTAAATCAGTAGTCCAATGCAGGAAAAAAAAGAGCTTAGAAAATCAACAGGCCATCACAGCTGGCAACCCAGAGAGGATGAAGACAATACAGGGAGCACTAAAGTGAGGTGTGACCCTGAAGAGCATTAGACAGGGGCATCAGGACAACTAAGAGAGAGGGAGAGAGGGGCAGACAAACACAATGGCTGCTGGAGGGTCACGTGGTCCCAGAAAAGTAATATATGGCACCATGTTATTCTGAGATGCCACTTGAAAAGCTGCCAGGGTTACTCATCCCTTTATCATAAACTCAAGGTACACAGGTGCAGGGGACCACACATGGCAATTGTAGGCTTGTACTTTTGTCAAAAGTGACACTGGAACTGATTCTAGATTGGCCCAGAATTAACCGGCGTGGGATTTAAAGCTCACATCTTGGACAAACACTCAGCTAGCAGGAGAATGAGCAGTTAACTTCTAGAAAGAACGGAAGAAAGAACAGTAGCACTTGGTTCAGAACAAGCCAGACCACCCGGCAGGTGGGGATCAAGACCTGCAGAGGCAGCAGGTTTTACCTGCGGTTTTACCTCTTGCCTTATTTGTATTTGGTGTGCTCCCTGTGCTCATCCCTTGATATCCACGTTGGTTATCTTTGCTCCCTTAGTGTCTATGTAGATGCAAAGGGCTGTTGTTGTATTTCAACCAGGTGGGTTTAAGAACCATTTTTACAGTGCATCCGGAAAGTATTCACAGCGCATCACTTTTTCCACATTTTGTTATGTTACAGCCTTATTCCAAAATGGATTAAATTCATTTTTTTCCTCAGAATTCTACACACAACACCCCATAATGACAATGTGAAAAAAGTTTACTTGAGATTTTTGCAAATTTATTAAAAATAAAAAAATTGAGAAAGCACATGTACATAAGTATTCAAAGCCTTTGCCATGAAGCTCAAAATTGAGCTCAGGTGCATCCTGTTTCCACCGATCATCCTTGAGATGTTTCTGCAGCTTAATTGGAGTCCACCTGTGGTAAATTCAGTTGACTGGACATGATTTGGAAAGGCACACACCTGTCTATATAAGGTCCCACAGTTGACAGTTCATGTCAGAGCACAAACCAAGCATGAAGTCAAAGGAATTGTCTGTAGACCTCTGAGACAGGATTGTCTCAAGGCACAAATCTGGGGAAGGTTACAGAAAAATTTCTGCTGCATTGAAGGTCCCAATGAGCACAGTGGCCTCCATCATCCGTAAGTGGAAGAAGTTCGAAACCACCAGGTCTCTTCCTAGAGCTGGCCAGCCATCTAAACTGAGTGATCAGGGGAGAAGGGCCTTAGTCAGAGAGGTGACCAAGAACCCGATGGTCACTCTGTCAGAGCTCCAGAGGTCCTCTGTGGAGAGAGGAGAACCTTCCAGAAGGACAACCATCTCTGCAGCAATCCACCAATCAGGCCTGTATGGTAGAGTGGCCAGACGGAAGCCACTCCTTAGTAAAAGGCACATGGCAGCCTGCCTGGAGTTTGCCAAAAGGCACCTGAAGGACTCTCAGACCATGAGAAAGAAAATTCTCTGGTCTGATGAGACAAAGATTGAACTCTTTGGTGTGAATGCCAGGCGTCACGTTTGGCGGAAACCAGGCACCATCCCTACAGTGAAGCATGGTGGTGGCAGCATCATGCTGTGGGGATGTTCTTCAGCGTCAGGGACTGGGAGACTAGTCAGGATAAAGGGAAAGATGACTGCAGCAATGTACAGAGACATCCTGGATGAAAACCTGCTCCAGAGCGCTCTTGATCTCAGACTGGGGCGACGGTTCATCTTTCAGCAGGACAACGACCCTAAGCACACAGCCAGGATATCAAAGGAGTGGCTTCAGGACAACTCTGTGAATGTCCTTGAGTGGCCCAGCCAGAGCCCAGACTTGAATCCGATTGAACATCTCTGGAGAGATCTTAAAATGGCTGTGCACCGACGCTTCTCATCCAACCTGATGGAGCTTGAGAGGTGCTGTAAAGAGGAATGGGCGAAACTGGCCAAGGATAGGTGTGCCAAGCTTGTGGCATCATATTCAAAAAGACTTGAGGCTGTAATTGCTGCCAAAGGTGCATTGACAAAGTACTGAGCAAAGGCTGTGAATACTTATGTACATGGGATTTCTCAGTTTTTTTATTTTTAATAAATTTGCAAAAACCTCAAGTAAACTTTTTTCACGTTGTCATTATGGGGTGTTGTGTGCAGAATTCTGAGGAAAAAAATGAATTTAATCCATTTTGGAATAAGGCTACAACATAACAAAATGTGGAAAAAGTGATGCGCTGTGAATACTTTCCGGATGCACTGTATGTCTTTGTTGTTCATGTTTGATTCTTTCGTTAATCTTAACATTGCTAATTATGTTAGAACTATGATATTGATTATATATTTTTTTAGTATATTCCTTGTTGCTCTTTTTATGTGACTAGCCGGGGTTGACGGTTTCCCCTCAGTGGACATTTTTGAGTATTTTTGGGACTTTGTGTATTCTGCAACTCTCTAGTTCATAACAGCTGTCATATATACAGTACATTAACAGATGATAATATTTATTTGTATATTCTGTGTGTTGTGTGAGAGTGTTAGTGAGCCCCGTGATGGACTCATGTTGCATTCAGGGTTGGTTCCTATTTTGTGCCTGATGCGAGCCCACCACAACTGTGAATTGAATTAAGAAAATTTGATAATGTTATGTTATCTAAATAATGTCATATATTTATAATTTCCACTACACAGCAAGCACTAAGAAAATAAAAGAGAGGTTTATTTGCCCTACATTTTATAAACATTATCATTTTAGAATTTTGGTGGCTGTGATGCTTTGTAGTGATAGCAGTGATGGCCACTGGGGAGGTGGCACTGTGACAGCGTAGGTGTGGTCACATCAGTTGCTATAATAGCAGCCTGCTTTATAAAGCTAAGTCATGTATTTTAGCATTCAAACTTTGTTAAAAAGTAAGAAAAAAACTTGGTATAGAAAGGTACTTTGTCTTATGGTTTGTTTGGGAATGTTTTTGTGCTTTTGGCTTATTTCTAGCTTTGCTTTGATGTTGATTTCTTATTGCCATTTTGGTGGCTTACCTCTTGTCCCTTAGTATTTGATTTGGGCCATATGCTGACTGTTGTTTTTGCTTTGTTCCTAAAGTAATCTCTGCCTCCCTCACCATAAACTTAGCTGTCTTGCAATTTATCTGTTTCTCAACATTAACATCCAGAAACCAGGTATGAAAAAGTAAGCACATCCCATAATTCAGTAGTTTGGAGGAACCATTTTCTGATCAATCATATTAATTTCTTACATTGCAGTGGAGGAATTGTGGTTTACTTCTCCTTATAATACGAGTGTAAATCAAAAAGTAAAGCCACAACAGATAGAAGCTGACGCAATATAACATGTTTGCAATGGCTTATGGGTAGTTCAAATACACACAGCACAGTGTTCTGCTGTAAGTCTAGGTGAAGCCAAAGTCAAATGAACTTGGATGCTCAGCTATGAGATTACACTATTGTTGATCAACATGTTGTAGTGAGATTTCTTTGGACAAAGGGAGTGAAACCTGCTGAAATTCACCAAAAGATAACGGCTTGGGCAGATCAGTAAACCTTTCGGGTACATATCTTGTGCAAACATTATGGCACCCCAAGTCAGCATGCACTATGACATGTGCAGATCCATAGCTGATATCCAAGAGTGCAGTAACAGTAAGCAATGTAATCCATCAGTCTTCTCTGATGAAAGCATTTGCCATGTCGATGTTTGCTTGTGTGCACGATGTTGATGGTCGACCAAAATCAGCTTTGTTGGTTATGCTTGCTCTTCCCACTTTAAACCTTTATACCCATTCATAAAACTTTTCATTCAGATGTGCTGTTTACTCTTCCATACTGAGCCAACTAGGGATGCACAATAATATCGGATTTATATCTACAGCGACAGATAATGGGTTAAAATAATTTTATCTGCATCGGACTGATGACTAAATTTGACCGATAATTAGAACCGATACTGATGACGCATTTACTGTGTTCCGGTGTTCTGACATTTCAGCATACTTTGTCAGAATAGCATACCGGTAGTGCAAACTGATAGCTATATCTATCAGTTCAAGATACCTTACCTTATCTGATGTCAAAATAGCATACCTGTCCTGTTATAAGTGGTATGATATTCCTACATTTACTCCTACAGCCCAAATTTGTCTTAGGTAAATTTATATTTTATGTAGAACTACCTAACAGCAGTATTAGATACTGTTGGATGCTATAGTGCATGTGTAAGACACCTAAAGAAACTTGTGTAACCACACGGTGATATCTGCGGTCAGATTTACTCAAACTGTATTTAAATAAAAGATGCATGGCAACAATAGTAATGATAATGTTCAACAACTTCCCTGACGTGTTGGATTTAATAAAAATAAGAAAACATTAGATGTTTCTGTTTGGAGCAGACGTGCAACGTGCATGAAGTATCTTGCTGAACTCGCAAGAAACAACTTCAGAAAACTATAATAAAACTTCACTTTCAAACAGTACAACCAAGTTTTTTATGAGTGAACTGCTCTCAAACGGTAGCTATATAACAAATGGACAGTAAAAATGGTACTAGTAATGCGCAATTACTTACCTTTAGTCGGTGGTATCCTGAAATGATAGACAAGAGCGAAACAAAGTGTAGCGCATGCGCAAATACCGTGTTAACGTTCTGCGCATGCGCATTAGCCCACCAGTATGCCATTCTGATAGGTATGCTGAAATGTCAGAACACCGGATATGCCAGACGTTTAGGCGATGCTGGGCTACTGTGTGAAAATGTCTACGGTATGGAAGTTTTTCAAAGTGAGTGAGAGCGACATAAAATACGCCATTTGCAACACTTGTTCGACTAATGTTTTGCGCGGAGGGACCAAAGTGCGAAATTTCAATACCACCAACTTAATTACACACTTAGACACGCCATCCTGACAAATATTCAAAATTCCCCAGAGCAAAAGAGGAGAATCCTGTGCCACCGCGCACAAATTCAAAAGCTGCAGTTGCTCGACGTGTTGATCAGTTAGTTGAAAAGTCAAAGAAATTTGATAAAGATAACCCTAAAGCTCAAACAATTACTGCAAAGGTGATGGAATTTATAGCTTTGGACGATCAGCCATTTTCGGTTGTAGAAAATACAGGATTTCGAAGGCTGCTTGAGCATCTCGAGCCCCATTACCAGATACCCAGTCGCCGTTATTTTTCTGACATAGCGCTTCCAGAGTTACATAAGATTGTGGACAGTCATATGCACAAACTCCTTGCTGAAGATGTCACAGCCATAAGCTTTACCACTGATATATGGACATCTGATACGAGTGCCATTAGTATGCTTAGTTTAACCACTCAGTGGATCGACCGCAAGTTTGAATTGCAGAAACCAATCTCGCATGCCCAGGAATGCTCTGGATCACATATGGGTGCTGCACTCTCTGTGGCGTTTAAAAGAATGTTTGAAACATGGAAAATACCCAAAGAGGATGTTCATGTATTATTACGAGACAACGCATGTAATGTTGCAAAGGCTATGGAGGAATGCGGGATCCCAAGTGTGCCATGTATGGCTCATACTTTACAGCTTGCTGTGAATGACGGCGCACTATCCCAGCGCAGCATCTAAGATACAATAGTGATCGGCAGAAAAATAGTCGGTCACTTTAAGCATTCACAATTAGCCAACTCGACTCTCAAAACTGTATAAACTGAACTTGGTATGCGGCTGAAAATGCTTCAACAAGACGTTTCGACTAGATGGAACAGCACGTTGTATATGCTGCAAAGCTTGCTGGAGCAGAAAAGAACCCTTGGGGCTTATGCCTCCGATTTTGAATTACCTGCAACTCCAACGCCTTACCAGTGGGGTTTGATCGAGAACATAATCACACTCCTTGCTCCATTTGAACAACTGACAAAAGAAAGTTGCCAGTCTGAAGCCTTGGCTTCTAACGTTATGCCCTCAGTTAATACTTTAAAACGACTGTTGACTAAAAGCTCTCATACTGACTTCGGAGTCAAAACCAGTAAAAGCGCTCTCTTGAAGGCTGTAAACAATCGTTTCATTGAGATTTACACAGAACCCATGTACTGTGTTGCCACTATTGTAGACCCGATATACAAAGACCGCTATTTCGATGCAGATGTAAAATCACTGACACTCAAAATGTTGCAAGCTCAGATAGAACTTGCATCGAACGAAATGCAAACACGTGAATCACAAATAGATTATCCACAACAGAAAACGGCCAAGATAAATGACGAGGTGGCATGCACACTCTTCGAAATGTACAACGAAATTCTTGAAGAGAACACATTGATGCCTCGGGAAAACAGCCAGATGACAACAGAGGCGAGTTAAAAAAAAAAAAAAAAAGCTCTGTGGAGATCTTTACAACATTGTTTTAAGTAAATAACAAGGGTTGTCGGATCGAATATCACTATTCTAACATAAATGTATACAAAATCTTGGAAGGCAAGAAAGAAAAATGGCAATCAAATGTAAAAGAGTGGTTGTTTGTTTTACCTCGCACTAACTTTGGCTTCATGTTACTTAAGACGTGCTAGACACTATTGTGGGACTCTACAGATCTGTTTTTGCACGTAACTTCGTAGGATCAGCCTATACATGTTTATGAATTGTTAACCCATATTGTTATTAGTCATTAGTTAAACGGTCGGCATCTTCTGTGTTAAACACCCATTTTAAAGATCGCTAGTTTTCATCAAGCGACTGAGCCAACTATAGCCTATGCTTCTTTGCTTCATATTTTTGTTTGGTGCGTGTTAATTAAATAGTTTCGTAAATAAACACAAACTCATTTTAGATTTTTTTTTTGTGTAACCTGGGTCAGGTTTAAAAAAAAAAAAGGAATACAGTGATCCCTCGCTATATCGCGCTTCGCCTTTCGCGGCTTCACTCCATCGCGGATTTTATATGTAAGCATATTTAAATATATATCGCGGGATTTTTCGCTGCTTCGCGGGTTTCTGCGGACAATGGGTCTTTTAATTTCTGGTACATGCTTCCTCAGTTGGTTTGCCCAGTTGATTTCATACAAGGGACGCTATTGGCAGATGGCTGAGAAGCTACCCAACTTACTTTCTCTCTCTCTCTCTCTCGTGCTGACGTAGGGGGGTGTGAGCAGGGGGGCTGTTCGCACACCTAGACAATAGGGACGTTTCTACCTTCTGTGTGCAGCTGCTTCCTGAAGGACATGCTGCACGGTGCTTCGCATACTTAAAAGCTCAAAGGGCACGTATTGATTTTTGACTTTGTTTTACTCTGGCTCTCTCTCTCTCTCTCTATTTCTCTGCTCCTGACGGAGGGGGTGTGAGCTGCCGCCTTCAACAGCTTTGTGCCGCGGTGCTTCGCATACTTAAAAGCAAACAGCCCTATTGAATTGTTTTCTTTACTCTCTGTCTTTCTGACAGACTCTGCTCCTGACGGGCACTCCTTTGAAGAGGAAGATATGTTTGCATTCTTTTAATTGTGAGATGGAACTGTCATCCCTGTCTTGTCATGGAGCACAGTTTAAACTTTTGAAAAAGAGACAAATGTTTTTTTTGCAGTGTTTGAATAACGTTCCTGTCTCTCTACAACCTCCTGTGTTTCTGCGCAAATCTGTGACCCAAGCATGACAATATAAAAATAACCATATAAACATATGGTTTCTACTTCGCGGATTTTCTTATTTCACGGGTGGCTCTGGAACGCAACCCCCGCGATGGAGGAGGGATTACTGTATACAGTATATATAACTGCGAGTTTTGTGTAAATAAAGTTTATTGAAGTTGAGGATGTATACGTAGGTGTCCTCGGATTGGCCAGAAAAAAAAAGACCGGGTTGCAAGATAGTTTTTTTTTTTTTTTGGAGGGAAAAAAGTACGAAAATGAGAAGAGGAGAGTGTGAGAGAGGAAGAGAAGAAAAGAGAGTTCAGGCAAAACGCCTAGACGAAAGAAAGAAAGAGAGTCTCATTTGAGGCAGCACGCCGAAGCTCGACGGACAGAAAGAGAAAAGAGAGTCGCAGTTGAAGCAAAACGCCGAAACAAGACGGAGAAAGAACTAGAAGGAGTCACGGTTGAGGCAGCAAGCTGAAACAAGACAGAAAGAACGAGAAAGTCAGAGTTGAGGCAGCACGCCGAAACAAGACGAACAGGACGAAAGAGAAAAGAGAGGCAGGTTGAGGCAAAACGCCGAAACAAGACAGAGAGAGAGAGAAAGAAAGAGGGTGTTAAATATAGCAAACGGCTAAAACACAAAGAAGAGTTGATTGATAAAGGGAAAGACGGCAGGCAGGACACAAGGCAGAAATGGTGATCAGTGAGTAAAGAGGGTGTTTGAGAGAGAGGGAGAAGGAGGAATACAGTAATCCCTCCTCCATCGCGGGGGTTGCGTTCCAGAGCCACCCGCGAAATAGGAAAATCCGCGAAGTAGAAACCATATGTTTATATGGTTATTTTTAGAATGTCATGCTTGGGTCACAGATTTGCGCAGAAACACAGGAGGTTGTAGAGAGACCGGAACGTTATTCAAACACTGCAAACAAACATTTGTCTCTTTTTCAAAAGTTTAAACTGTGCTCCATGACAAGACAGAGATGACAGTTCTGTCTCACAATTAAAAGAATGCAAACATATCTTCCTCTTCAAAGGAGTGCAAAGCAAGCAGTCAAAAAAAAAAATCAATAGGGCTTTTTGGCTTTTAAGTATGCGAAGCACCGCCGGTACAAAGCTGTTGAAGGCGGCAGCTCACACCCCCTCTGTCAGGAGCAGGAAGAGAGAGAGAGAGAGAGATAGAGAGAGACAGATAAAAAAAAATCAATACGTGCCCTTTGAGCTTTTAAGTATGCGAAGCTCCATGCAGCATGTCCTTCAGGAAGCAGCTGCACACAGAAGGTAGAAACGTCCCTATTGTCTAGGTGTGCGAACAGCCCCCCTGCTCACACCCCCCTACGTCAGCGCGAGAGAGAGAGAGAGAGAGAGAGAGAGAAAGTAAGCTGGGTAGCTTCTCAGCAATCTGCCAATAGCGTCCCTTGTATGAAATCAACTGGGCAAACCAACTGAGGAAGCATGTACCAGAAATTAAAAGACCCATTGTCCGCAGAAACCCGCGAAGCAGCGAAAAATCCGCGATATATATTTAAATATGCTTACATATAAAATCCGCGATGGAGTGAAGCCGCGAAAGGCGAAGCGCGATATAGCGAGGGATCACTGTATACAAAACCAAGGTCGGTGTGTTTTTTTGTTTATTTGTTTTAAAGTGGCTTGAGCAAACTTTCAAGTGAAGGGGTCAGTTTCTGTTTTTTTTTTGTTTGGCCACTACGCACCCGAGCTACGTTTGGGGCCCCCAACAGAGTGAGTAATATTCATTGACTGTGGAAATATGTCCGGGTGAGCTCACCAATAGTGTCGGGACCAATATATATATATATATATATATCGGGTTATAAATAAGTTACTGCTTGTGTTTTATGTATAGTCTATATATTGTAAATTATCAATTTAAAAAACTGTTTCACTTTCAATTTAGTAAAGAGAGTTTTGTTTATATATTTGAGTAACTGATTTGATTATTGATTATAAGGTTGAAGGTGGGTGATAGTGTACCTTCCCACAATAGAGGTGGCGACACCATTATAAAAGTGCTCAGGACCTTGCATACCGATAACGGAAGGGTGTTGCAAGGGGGTTACATTTGTTACTATGAAAAATGCTGTTTGCTAAATAATTGATTATAATACACAAAATACTTAAAAGTCCACCACAAAGTAACATTTAATACACTTGTTTCATTTGTAAAACACGTAAAGGGTCACAATGCTTCAGTTTATTTACTCAAAAAAATAGACACAGGGATATAAGGTCCTCTGGGCTCTAGGAAAAAAATAAAAAAATACTGCATTTACTTTGAGCAATCACTGACAATTGTGTTTTGTTTTTCTTTTGAACATTGTCGTTACAATGTGCCAGTGCAACGCGTGTCTTATTACTCTTTGCGTTGCTTTTTGTGGGAGAGCCAGTCACATTCATGGAAGCCACTGTTTTCACCCAAGTCTCTTAAGCAATAATGAGCAACTTGTAAGCAGATCATGATCTACAGTGAAAAGCAAAAATATTAATAACAAAATGTTTCACAAAACAGCAAATACAATACAGACATGCAGTCAATTCAAGTGTCATATACATATTTTTATTGTAAGGATTCTAATCTTAATGTGACAGCCCTGGTAAAAGCCAAAATGCAGATCTATCTTTTAGATGTGAAAGATGACACAGAATATAATGCTGTATATGTATGCATGCTGCTCAGCAGGTGCACGGATTTCTTTCTGAAGCACCAATCCCGAGGAATGAAAATCCACTGAACTACTGGAATAACAAATGGAGTCGGTTTCCTACCATTGCCAAAGTGGCACTCAAGTTCCTGTCAGCCCCATGTACTAGTGTGGACAGTGAGAGATTATTCAGTTTGGCTTCTAATGTGATCAACGAAAAGAGAAACAGAATTTCCTGCGACAAGGCAGAGATGCTCTTGTTTGTTAAGAAAAACCTCCCCATCATGCTTAAAAAATAGAAAAGAATGATAAGCCTCCAGAAAAAAAAATTATTTCTTTACCGTTGTACACTTTTCTGGTTTTTAAAATTATAGATTGCTTAGATTTATTCCATCAAAAAAAAAGAAAAAAAGTATAATGTAGTATTTAATACTGCAGACTGTAAAACAAAGGATCAGATAGCCAGCCAAATGTGGTTGAGCAGAAGCCATTTTAATGATAGTAAATAATCTGTAAAAGTTGTTATTCTTAAGTGGTATGGCTTATTTCATTGTCATTGTACATTTTACTATTTTTTTTCAGTTTTCATTTTTTCGATTATTGTTGAATTTCTTGTATTTGTTCCATCAAAAAGAAAGAGAAAAAAAGTGTTATTTAGAGCAACAACCTGCCAAACTGTTTCCCATATAACCAACAAGGCAACCACCAACCCTGAATGGAGTGCCACTTCACCATAGTGTCCGATCACCACACACACCCATATTCACACTCAATCAATTCACTAGAAGTGCCAATTAAAATCACTGGCTAAAAAATACTTTTAGGTGTCCAAGGATGCAGGAGGTTTAGAAATCCCATGTATATTAATGACAAATATGCTCACTTATCTTATCTAGTAGCAGCGTGTTGCATGTTGATTAGTTTTGCATGTTGATTGAATTTTATTGTAGTCTGTACACATGACAGTAATGACCCTATTAGGGTGGAGTGGTGGCTCTCTGGCTAAAGGATCTGGTCTGGTAACTCAAAGACTGCCAGTTTGAATCCTGGCAGTGACAGCAGGAATACTACTCCATTGGGCCCATGAGCAAGGTCCTTAACCTGTACAAACAGATGACCCTGTGCTCTTACCCCAAAACTTGGGGTATGTGAAAAATGACAAATTCCTGCTACAAGAATTTGTATATGGCTAATAAAGGTATAAAAATTTCTCTGCAAGAGAACCACCTCTTTCAACCTTCGCAAGTATATCCAGTTTTTAATACCTGGAAAAGTTTTGGGATTAAAATGCTCAGAGATCTTTATATAGACAACATATTTACATTTTTTGAACAATTACGTTCAAAATTCAACCTCCCAGCTACACATTTCTTTTACTATCTTCAAATTAGAAATTTTGTTAAACAGAAATTGCCCGATTTCCCCCACCTTGCACCCTCCACAATGCTGGAAAAAATGCTGCTCAATTTTGAGGAAATAAACACTATTTCTGCAATATATAAAATCTTATTAGAGTCCCTACCTTTCAAAGATCCAAGAGGACATTGGGAAGAAGATCTCTTAATCAATATATCAGAAAAGGAGTGGAAGGTAGCAAAGCAGAGAATTCACTCGAGTTCTATATGCGCAAAGCATAGAATTATTCAACTAAAAATTATATATCGAGCCCATCTGTTTCGCTTAAAACTGTCCAAAATGTTTCCAGGGCAGGATCCAACCTGCGAACGCTGCAACCAAGCTCCTGCCTCACTGGGTCACATGTTCTGGGTCTGCACCAAACTAACATCATTTTGGACAAAAATTTTTAAGTGCCTTTCAGACAGCCTTGGGGTCACAATCCCTCCTAACCCATTAACAGCTGTGTTCGGTGTTCTTCCTGACAGACTTGAAGTGGAGAAGGACAAGCAAACTGTGATTGCATTCACTACACTTTTGGCACGCAGACTTATTTTGTTAAATTGGAAGAATCCTAACTCTCCTCTTATAAGTCAGTGGGAAACCGATGTTTTATATTATTTGAAATTGGAAAAAATCAAATTCTCAGTTAGAGGATCTGTACAAAATTTTTTCAAAACCTGGCAGGATTTAATCAATATTATTTTAGAATAAGAGAAATAACTATTACCGCATTTAACTCCCTTCTCCATCTCTTATTTACATAGATATTTACTTCTCCCTTTCTTTTGTTTAATGTTGCCTTATTAAAAAGCCTTAAGCAATTTTCCTTTAGCTAAGCTCTCCTTCTCAGGGGTGGGGTTTGATTTGTCTTCAAATTTGTTGTGTTATAAATTGATCTGTTTGTATGGAATGATTACAATGAAAATTAATAAAATAAAAATATAAAAGGTATAAAAATTTCTCAAAAAAATTGCTAAAAAAGCCACAACATGGGGAGAATACACAGAGAAGGAGAAGCAGCCGGCTGGAACTCAAATGAACTCCCGAGCCGCACGTCACTGCTAGATTGGACAGGATGATTACAACTGCTTTTTTTGTGAACTTGTCACATGATGTCTCTAGTGACGTCTAGCACTGTATTTAAATAAAACCCCAAGAGTTCAATATTTTTATAACTTTGATATTTTAGAATTAATTATACAATCCATTCTTTCTATTGATTTTAAGGATTGGGTCACAATAAGTAAATCAATAATCACTACGACATATAGTACTAAGTCTTATTCAAATCTGATTACAGACCACAATTTCCTACCCATAAACACATTCAAGTTTGAACTGGAAGGAATTGTAAAGACAAAATGAAAAGAAGAATTATCAAGAAAGCAGAAACACCAGATTACTGTACATTGCTTTTTGCTCCACTATGAGCAGGGACATGTCCAAGGACAGAGCATATTTGTCATCCTGCAGCTCTTATGAAATAGTTGTTGTGTTTAAAGTCACTGGATGTTTCTAACAGATTAAATAATAACCACCCATGTGTTGCATTGCGTCATGCCTCACCTGAGGGATAAAAAAGAAACAATAACAGTGGCAATAATTTCTTGTTTACTCAATTTCCAGCAATTCATTTACTCCGACTTTTTTGATAATCTGTTGTCTGTTTCCTGTAAAAACTGCTCACAATCACATATTTATGTTAAAATTTTTCTAATCTATTAAGAAGGTTCAAGGAGCCATGATATCAGTTAAAAAGGAACTGCGTGAGGATGGAGAGCTTGCCATGTTTTTTTGAAGGAAATCTTTCTGGCTTGAGGGAAGTTGACCACCAGGAGACCGGAGGATTTCTGTCTCCCTGGTGATGCAGGAGGTGACAAATACAGTAGATGTGAACAACTTGAAAAGGTAGTACAGTATATAAAATCAAGTCCTTCTTGGTGTGAACCAGGGCTTCCAATGCACAAGAAGTATGAAAATGACACAAAATGCCCACAGAGGGGGGGGGAAGAGCCATCAAACTCTGACTAGTTACTAAAATGGCAAATGTGGAATCTTAATAAATATTTTACAAAGATTCTGCTCTTTGCCACAGTAAGCTCAAAAGGCACAGAAGGCAATGCCCAATAGCAAAGACAATCTCCTTAAGCATAGGAAAGTTGCTATATAAATAAAATGTATTATTAATATTATTATTATTCTCCTTATTAATATGATATCCAAGACAATAGTAGAAAAACAAAGCAAAAGCTCATGAAATCATAAATATTTATAATAAGAGAACTCACCAGCCACCGAGCTCATTCAATGAACTGCATGAGACTGTGGGTTTTCCTCAGTCCCTTGACTTTGGTAGGCAGGTGGCCCTGACTCTTGGCACAAAAACACATGGCACATAGTAAAACATATTTACAGTAGACATGAAGAACATGAGGACTTAAGCCTTACTAAAGCATTACACGAGGAACAGCCGGTATATGCTCCGTGGTGGGTCTGTGTTTGCCCGCTTTTAGTGGTAATGGTACTTTTGGGGTTAGAAGTGCTAGTAATTTCTGCACTTAAAAAACAAAATACAGGTAAAGATTTACCTTCACATGTGGGTTTCGTTCAACAACTTGTTTACAGGTCGCCTATGCCTGCAAGAGCATACGAGAGTATATCACAACTTTGAATACGCCGTAAGGTTGGCAGTAGTGTAGTTCGCTTTCAGTTTAGTTTGAATAACTTTATTTATAGTTTAAATGTAGACTTGTTGATTTAAATGTTTCTTTTCGATTAATAGTGTCTTGTTTAAGCTGGCATTAACTTCCCTCCTGAAGCACTCCGAGGTGTTGCCCCATTGGAGAGACTTGAGAGTTGGAAAGCTCTCCACAATTTAAGCAATGAGATGCCAGGGAGGGTGGGATTGGGGGTAGGGATCAACTGACAGCACTCTGGAGTGGCAGACAAGTGCACAGTCGGAAAAGTAGCTGCGTGGCTCAGCGATTGGCTGCTAGTAGGGGTAACATAGCCTCCTATAAGCCAGTATGGGCTCCTGTTTCTTCTTTTTTTATAGAGGAGCTTTATTTTTGTTTGCGTTCTACACCACAGAGTGGACTCTTTTTGATTTTTTGTAAATATTGTTCAAGGTAGTTAGTACCCTCGGGGTTTACAAGAAGGGTAGCCTTGTTATTTTATGGAATTTTTGCACCCATACTTTGCTTGCCTTTTAGACTTATTTTTATTTTGAGCCACAGGTTTAGTGTTTCTGGGTCTCTTTTCTTTCATTTTTCTTTAGCTTGACCAAGATCTACCAAGGACTTGTAAAAAATGAAATCTTCTTCTTCTTTTTAAAGACACCCTTGACGTCTCTGTCTGCTTTCTGTAGTCATCTGTGGTCCCGGTTGGTCCCAACTACTAACAGTTCACCTGATCCCACAAGTGGCTTGTGACAAAGGAACTAAATGATCAATAATGCTAACAAAAAAAATGAACAATAATAAGAGACATAACAAGAGACATTTGAACCCCAGTTGGGTGAAACCTCTGGCTGAAGGATAACACTTCTTATTTTTTAATGTTAAAAAATGTTTAACTGTGTGAATTTCCCCTTGGGATTAATAAAGTATCTATCTATCTATCTATCTATCTATCTATCTATCTATCTATCTATCTATCTATCTATCTATCTATCTATCTATCTATCTATCTATCTATCTATCTATCTATCTATCTATCTATCTATCTATCTATTTTTTATGCTGTACAGACAACATAATTCATATCAAGCAGAGGTCTAAACCCATTCATTCATCCATTTCTCAAATTGCCGCTCCAGTTCAGGGTGTTTGGAAACCAGAGCCAATCCCTATAGTATTGGGTGTGTGGCAAAAACCAACTCTGGACCTAACATCTGTGTTAATTAATTAATCTGAAAAAGTACATGACCACCAAAAAGTTCCTACATAGACACAGAACTACAGTGGCTGACCCTGCGCTCTGACCCCAAGGGGTATGCGAAAACTAACAAATTCCTAATATAAGAAATTGTATACGGCGAAATAAAGAGGAAAAAACAAAAAAAAAACATGTAAACTCCACATGGTTGGTGCCCAGGATAGGACTCAAACCTGAGACTGTGGAGTGGTGGGGCAGCAGTGTTAGCCATCGTGCCATTGTGCTGTCCTTGTCATGAAATGATGTCTCAAAATCAACGACATTTCATCTCTGCACACAGCATGCAAAGTGACCTTCACAGGAGATCAGCAGTTGAGAATGCCACATTTTGGAGTTTCAAATATTTGTTTACTGTTGGCTATCAGTGTGGTGACCTTGTCCACACTTGCTTGCCCTTTCTGGTAGCAAGTTCAAAACATACTGTGTTATTCTGAGTCATTTACCAACCACACAGAAATTTTATTAAAGTCTGTTTTCATATTGAATTATTATGTTAATTGTGACTAAAATGATAAGACTGTGTTGAGCTAATCCAAGTTATTTAATCAATTTATGAAGCTGCCGGTTTATGAGATTCACCCACCCAATCTCCAGTTATTCTCTACCTTCGTCCTCAGGAAAGGCTGAATTCAAAACATCACCAACACTATCAGGCATAAAAAAATGTGATATAGAGTTTGTGTTGACTCCAAAGTGAGTTATCTCCACTCTAAGCACTACAGTCCATGCCATCTCAAATGAGCTTCATCGAACTGAGATTTAGAACCCATTAAATTCACTGTTATGTTCTTGGAACCATTTTATGACTTTCCTAGCTTTGTGGCAGTGTTCATTATCCTGGTGAAAAAGGCCATTTACATCAGGTGTGGAACTGTTGTAAAGGTGTACACCATATTGTTCAAATATCTAGGGGCAATGAAACATTTATCTTCTTGTATCAAGAGACCAGTTCGTGCCAAGAAAATTATTATTAATTTTTATTATTATTATCCCAGCAGCACTGAATGTAAGTCAAGAAGCAAACTTACTGGTACATTTATTTAGTGCTCACTCACACAGCCAAGCAGAAAAGAGTGTGCTATGTGCAATCCGGTTGCAGAAACATATTAGTAAAATAAGTTTATTTTTTATCCAGCTATCATCTATAGATACTGTATGTTGAAACAATGCGATTGGGTGACACATCGGCCAGCGTTGATAGGCCAGATTTATAATTCATGCGATGCGACACATGCTGCAGCGGACACTCCTGCTACGCGAGTGTTGTACTGTTTATAATTGCGCACATACATTATGTAAATCTGGAGGAATCCACCAAGTGGCAGTGTGAGATATTATCACGGTGAGAACAGGTTCAGCTTTGCTGTGTTGTGAATTGCCTGGAACATCCATTAAACTCCGATGACACCTTACCGCAATCTCTCTTAAAAGGATGTTTAATTATTAAATCCATCAGTCCAGGGATTTGTCCACTTCAGCTAGTATTAGGCACGAGGCTTAAACAATCCCTGGACGAGGCATCAACTCATTGTAAGGTGAATACAAGCACACACATACATCGCTGGCGTCATTTTAGTCTAACCAAATCTGCATATTTTTGGAAGGAAACCGGAGCACACTGTGGAAACTCAGCAGGGAAACATGTAAATTCCAGGCAGGGAATATCAGCGACATGACTCCCTGCAAGACAGCAGCGCTAACGCTCCACCACCGTGTCACCCCCATGTTTGTCATTATTAACAGTATTCATTATTTAAACGAAATTACCGATTTATCTGTAAAATGTAACATACATACTTCAATGCATTTCATCATGAAAGTGACATTAAGTATAAATCTAAGGATTCTAAATGTGCAGAGAGTTGGAATATCATACATTTAATGTGCGCAGTGTGGCGATCTATTTCTGTTTGCCACTGATGTCAGTACTGGAGGAAGACCTAGAAAAAAAGACGGCATAGAAGACGGTATGTGAAACTTTTAAAATGTATCGAGTCATTACGATCGGGAATATGCAACGCTTGAATATAAAAGCACCACTAATGCATCTGTATGTCGGAATTTTGCTTCACCACTTCGAACCATTCATCAAACATCGAAGTGCAAACACCGATCTCGTAGGATCCGCAAAGCAGTTTTCTGTCACAAGTAGATAGTAACCAGAGACTCTGATGTCACATTCCAACTTTTAGCACGCTGCGCCCCCCGACTGTTTGCTGGTACTGCAACTCACGCACGCGTTGCGTTAATTTCTGAGGACCTGCTCAGCGGACGCATAAAATGAACGCTGGGAACGCAGCCATGATGCAGGCGTGTACGTGTTCTGAGCGTGAAGTATAAATGAGCCCATACCATAAATCTTTGGTGGCTCAGGTTGAAGATGTAAAAAGGAGATGGATGTTATTTACTTCACAGCACATGAAGGAGCAGACGTCAGTCTAAGAGTCAAGAAAATCATCAGGTTTGGCTGTATTTCTCGTCAGTTTCATGAAGGTTCGTATTTGGGCTTAGGATTTAATAACAAATGCTAGCCAGTCAAATGTGCCGTTTTACATTCAGAACAAGAAAGACTAACTCAAACGTAACCTACTGTATTTAATGTACTATATTTTAGAAAAAGTAACTATATAACAGGTTTAGTTACTTTTTTTCTGAGTAATGTACTCGTAATTAAGTTGATTTTAAAAGTAACGTTCCCCACACTGCCCAGGCGACACAAGCTCCAGCTTGTTTTCACTTGGCTGTTGATGATATTTAAACATTTAGCACACTTTTATAACATTAGGATGTTTTGCCAAGAGAGAACTTCATAAGTGAACTTGCACATGTAAACAGAGGTTTTAAAGAGCCCAGATGTCTGCCTTATCTGGGTTATTCCTCTTATTCTGGTGTTGTGTGTGCATGGAAATGCACTCAATGAGATGCAAAGTGAGCCAACAGATAACCAGTTGAATATGGGGTGTCAAACTCAGTTTGGGTAGTATTGGGTGGATGGGACTCCACGATTAATGGGTGGGGGTATGCACCATTTTCACTCTAATTTCTTAATTAGAAGCCATGTCTTGTGATTAACAAAGTACATTATTTAATTCTATGGCTTCTTAGTATTCTCCTCCTGTTAGACTAGACATTTCCAAAACTACTGAATTACTTTTTTTCAGAGAGCACTACTGAAATGTTTTCAGGACTACACAAGATCAGCATTTCTCAGATCTACACTTTTTCTTTCAACAAGGAAACAACACTTTGGAATCCTAACAAGAAAGTCAGTTGAAATAAAGGCAAAATAAGCATGGTCCACTGGCAGCAAAAGTGGCTGGAATGAAAACCTGCAGCTGCTGCAGCCCTCCAGGTCTGAGTTGGATAACTCTGCTCTATAGTATATAGTGTAAAGCTGAAAGACCATCCTTATTTACAGAAAAAAACAAGAAAACTGGCTCCATCAAAATCTGTATACTTATTTGGTAACTGAACTATCCCAAGCCATGCTGAGATGAAGAATATCTTCCTCTGGGTGCATTTCAGAGGGCTGTAGCCAAGAATACCAAGGCAAGACAGTTCATGGGTCTCATCCTGGAGATGAATAGCAGATGAAGGCTGGCAAGACATCATTCAACACTCCAACTGACCTGATTACCGACTTAAGATGAAAAGATAAATCAGCTGCATGAAGGTTTTTGCCAATAAAAGCACAGACTCCATAGAAGCCTGCTGGAAATCTGAAATACATTCTTCTAAAATGCAGGCTGGCATTTACTGTTCATTGGACACGTGGAGGGTGTGTTGTTAATTCATAAAGGAAAACACTGACATGTAAATATAGGTGTCTTGTTACAGCTCTAAAAGAGTAAACTGAAATTTTGGCAAAAAAAAAATCAAAAAAACTCCTGCCTCACACTGCAATCCTGAAGCATCTTTCAATATTTTACATAGCTATGATTTTTTGACTTTGGGAATGATCTTATCATAGCTGGTGGAAAAAATATTTCATATCTAGTCTAAAGGGGCTACGTAGTCAGTCTAATGGTCCACAGTTGTGCCTGCACAGACCATCTGAACTTTTGAAATTGCTTCATGTTCTCATTTGTGTATTGTCTCCGTGACTCAATTCAGCAGCAGACGTGCCATTGCATCGTAATGTTTGCTTAGGATGTGCATCAGTTTTAGCTGCAGTGCTTCTGCTCCCTTTATGATTTCATTCAGAAAGCATTCTGAAAAATGTAAGAAATTTGCAGGCAAAATGGTATGTATTTTTTGCAGAAGTTAAATATTTAGCTAGGGAAGGTCTTCAGCCATTTAAAAATATCTAATAGAACTCTGCTGTAACCATAATAATAGGCTGGAAAATAAAATACAGTTAGAAGCTACAAAGAATGGTGTTTTTTATTAAAAAATGTAAATTAATTCAATTTGAACAGAATGTTTGCTCTACATATTGGAACTTAATTTTTACTTTACATATGAAATACCAATACACCGAACTGACCTTACCTGACAGCAGAGCCTACTGTAAATAAGAAGTTCCAGTCATTAAATAAATGTTACACTGTATCTATATGGAGAGCTAAGGAAAATTGTCACCCTACCAACGGTTGGTTCCTGCCTTGTGCCTCATGTTGATGGGATACGCTTGGGACCCACAGCAATCCTGAACTGGATTTAGCATGTCTGAGAATGTATGTATTTATACCTGTACAGCATTGCCTGGAGGTGTTATCAAACAAACAAGAAACCTCCAGAGGATAGAGAGGGAGACTGGCAACATGGGAAAGCCGAGGCCACTAGCAGGTGGTACATCCTATAAGTAAAGTGAATGCTCTAGAAGGGAAGTGAGGAGGGTTACCAGCACACAAAGGTGAGTATGAGCATCAATATGCAATGCGAAAAGGCAAGTGGCCAAGTAATTATAAGAGAGATTTAGGCCTCCGAGTGATGGCAGCAGGTCAGATTACCTCTGTGCTTAATATGCTGCAGTACGTGTCCCAGCCAAGGAAATAGGGATCAGGTGATGGCTGAGAGTCCAGTTACAGGAACCTTGAGCCCAATAGGTGACAATATATTATTACAGACTGAAAGCATTGGGAATGTGTTGCTTCTGTAATGAAACCCATCACTTTAAAGACAACAGAAAAGTTCAGTATTGTAGGAACGTTACATGCCACCAGAGGGGGACCCACAAATGCTGCAAAATTCTTGCTATGATTGTTTATTTGCTAGTTTGAGTTCTCCTCGTGTCCACAGCCTTCACTGTCATTTACTTTCCTCAATAATCGGCACCATTTCTTCATCTCTTTTTCTATACCTGAATTTTTCTGTGCCGGAACATTAGGAGCTTGACTCTATCTCAGTAGCAATTCACGTACGAGTGAAGCAGAATTGGACAGGTGCAGAGTTATCTTGACAAATACAGCATCTTTATAAAAATGTTACTTAGGGACAACACCTCAATGAGGTCTGGGTTCCAAACCCCTAACTCTTTGATTTTTGTGCTCGACTTCACCCGTCTCAATATGCTGCTAAGCCACATTTTGGTGGGAGGGTAAGAACTAAATCTTTTCAGCTAAAGATAATGTTAATTTTCCTATGTTTTTGCTTAATTTGAATAGAATGTAGCTTTCACAATGATAATGAAAAGTTCTGTTTTACCACCAGAAGCTAACAAGTTAATGGAATGTTCTTAATGCTCTGCTATATGTCTGTATTTGGACAATAGAATTTCCTCCGATTGTAGTTAAGACAGTCAAAAAGAAACAGGGACTGTTAGACAGAAAGGCATTAAGGGAACATAGTTGTCTTACCATATGAACGTATGTCAAATATAGCCCCAAGTGAGTGTGATAACATACTGTATAGAAACTTTAAAAAAAAGTACATAGACATAGACTTAAGCCTTAACAGAACATCATAGATAAGATGTTTTTTCTTTTTTATGTGTGGTTATTGTTAGGTTTCTTCTTTACTTTTTGTGCAAACTATTTGGTTTCAATTTTACTAAAACTTTTAAAATGAAGACACCTAGGGTCTCATGTATAAATGGTGTGTACGCACAAAAATGTTACGTGTGAACGTTTCCACGCTCAAATCGCGATGTATAAAACCTTAACTTGGCATAAAGCCACTCACATTTCCACGGTAGCTCATAATCCTGTCGTACGCAAGTTCTCTGCTCGGTTTTGCAGACTGGCGGCACCCAGCGTCAAAGCAGTGCTACTGTTCCTGTGTGGTTACCCTTTCTTTCTTAGATCCACATTCCTGACGCGGCTTTATAAATACACTGTAACTATCTGCATATTGTTTATTAGTGTAATGTATCTGATTGTAATTAACCTGTGTAACAGTAGGGGGCGCTAGTGCTCCCTTGAACCCTCAGGTACCACACCAAACACCAGGTAAAAGTCCAAGACTTTTTATTTCTATAATAATTACGTGCACAAAGCACCCTCCACGTCACACTACTCATATAATCAATAATCAATACAATAACCAATCCTCCTCTCCCAGACTCATTGCCACCCTTCCTCCCAGCTCAGCTCACTCGTCTGGGTTTCCCACAGTCCTTTATAGTCCATGACCCGGAAGTGTTTCGCCCTTCTGTCCATGTGACTTGGAACACCCCCGCATCATATAAAAACTCTTCTTCTTCACCCTGGAAGTACGTTGTTTCCCCTGTCGTGGTTATTAAGACGCACTTCCGGGTTATAGGGCACATATAAGTCTTCGAGCCTCCCTGCAGCGTCCTCTGGTGGGCCCCACGGTGTCCAGCAGGGTCGGGAATAAAAACTCCATTGTCCATGATTCCCTGCTGGTCTTCGGGGCACTCCCTTGCTACAGGGAGGGCTCCATCTAGCGGCCTGGGGGTATTGGCCGGGATGAACAGCCGGCCGTCTCCCACACCTGTAACAATATAATGGTCCAGGAAATAGCCATATTATTCCAAATACCATAACTGCTTTAGCGTTGTTACTCTCACTGCACCTTCTTTTTCTTCTTTCAGCTGCTCACGTTAAGGGTTGCCACAGCGGATCACCTTTTTCCATATTACTCTCACTGCACCACTCGGAGTATGTATATCACTGTATCTGAGTTTAGAATCACAGCAGCAGCTGATCGGAAAGAGAATTATCGGTATACAGCATCAAGCACACACTACCTTAGCCATGGCAAAACGCTTCAGAGCCTTTCCTGTACGGACCTCGCGTTTCAGAAACAGTTTCATCCCAAGAACTTTAAACACACTCAGTCAGTCCATCAAGTGCTCCTTGTAGAACTGTTTGTACTTATAAGTACAATTACCTCACTGTAAACTTGCACAACAGTTATAATATTGCACAACCCGTGCCACTTTATAAAGACGCGTATTTACATATGATGACAGTATCATTTTTAAGATGAAATGCAGCAAAATGTGTTGATTATATTATACAGATAAAACTTTAACTTAATTTAAATAATTTATATTGTTAATAATCAATCATGTGAGGACACGGTGCCGCAGCGCTGGCTAGTTCACGGATTATTCTATACCTCGTGCTTTATTCTTGCTGGGCTGGCGCGACACTGGTAGGATAGATAGATAGAATAATTAAACTCGTACTACGAAGATATTTCAATGTTCCTTAAACGTTTTGAAGAATCGTCGTTCTAAGCTTACAGATGGCTTAACGTCTATTACAGAGCTGATTGTGTGGCGATTGGGTATTTGGAGAAAGAAAAGTAAGGACAAGAATTGGAGGTTAGTATGTTTGAAAGAGACATTACTGCTGCGATAAATTATTTCATTGAAGGTCACGCATGGCGCAGCAAGCATCTTGCGTGAGACATGAACAAGCACCGTGTTCCCATGTTTAATAACATGCTTTCATTCCTATCATCATGAAAAAGATATCCCGTATGCATCTCATTATTTAAATTATTCAGAGAGCTGTAATATCACGAATGTAATGGATTCAGTGTCCTGTTGGAGAAAGAGAAAGCTCGTTTAAGAAGCAGGTAGTGATTCACACACATAGAGCACACAGAAGATCAAATACAGAACAAAGCATTTAACATGCTACTTTAGTTATGATGGGATTTGAGAAACTAGTAAATTAAACAATTTTAAGATGAAGTTTATGATGTTCTACTTTAATGGCAAAATAAACTACGTGATTAAAGTGGAAATTTTTAGATTAAAGGTGACATTTCCTGCTTTTTTCCCCACTGTGTGCCTATTTTTTTTTGTCTGTACCCTAATAAGCTTTCATATGACACTCAGACGGTGGGCCACGACTCGCCTTTTCACGGCGACTTTGATAGGTGACAACTTCTTTTTTATTTCGGGCACTGTGCAACTTTGTGAACTTGAGCTTTCGAGTTTCTCCGACACTCTGTCACTCGATCAACTTCCTTTTATTGATTATGCCACTGTTTAAACCAACAAATAGTACGCTTTTCTTTGCCTCCACTTGGTATTCGCTGAAATTCTTATATTTTCCCCTATGCTTTTCCCATTGTCTTTTCACAGAAGGCTGCGCTTAAGTGCTGTTTATATTGATTTGCATATTCAAAGAGGCGTAATTCTGGGAGGATTTGGGGCGGGACAGCAGGTGCATGCACGTGTGTTACTTTTAACTCTGATCGGGATTTATATAGCGGAAGAACGTGGAAGTTGGCGAACACACAGATTCCTGCATCTGGATTTTTTTGTGCGTAAGTACATTTCCACTTTTGTGCTTATGTCATGTTATTGTGCGAATTCTACGAACGGCATTATGCATGAGTCCCCTGGACTGTGGAGTTATTTTTGTATACGAGTTGTACTGACAGCTGGAATGTTTTTCAAGTAGCTTCATTTTGGACTATTTGGAAACCGTCGACAAGAGTAGCTACAGCTGGGGTAAGACATAAAAAGATTCACTCTAGTGTTGTGCCCAGTGCCTTTGTGAAAACCTTTTGTTTAACCATTTGGAAAGAATTAATAAAGTTATTATTTTAGTGTGCACGTCTTTGTGATGTGGCAGGGAACAAACGTACCTAAGAGGAAGACCCTCAAAGACATGGGAGAACACTCGAAAACACCACAGACAGCAACCTGGAATAAGACTGGATCCCAGGCCTCTGGAGGTGTGGTAGACATCACACTTTAGGAGAACTAACAAGTGGGCAGATTTTGAGAACAGGTGAGAGGGAAAAAAAACAAACTTCAGTCAACAGAATTGTGGAAGAAAATAAACCCGTAACAAGCAAATTTACAGTTGTGATGGTTTAAGTCAATTGGCTACCCACAACCTTCTGCACACTTTACAGTAAATTCTTTTGTCATTAAATCCCAAACTAGTGACAACTAGTTGTACTGTCAATGGGTAGAAATAGCAGCTAGTGAAAGAAGAATATGCACCAAGTCCCATAGCAGGGCACTGGGCAGAGAAGCAGAATTCAAGGTGACCCATAACAGTTTATAATGATTTTTGTACAAATGACTAGCAAACAGAGCAACAATATGAACCGCTAATCTGCAGCTCTAAATGGGGTATGCTGGACCAATATAAGGAGTCTGCAACCTGAGACTAGCGGCATATCTCTTACACAAGCAGACAGGTCAATCCACAACAACAGGGGCTTCCAGATAAGGGTTCAGTCTGCCATTAAAGTTTAATTTATCTTTGAAATCTTCTGTAGACCTCTACCTTGAGATCATAATAGCAACTACAATACAAGTAGTATACACACATAATTTTTCAGCCAGGGTCTCGTCCCTGGCTCAAATGTGTTTTTTTGGTTATTTAATCTATTTCTTATATATTTTTTCATTATTTTGTAAATATTATTGATTGTGTCTTAGTTTTCATTTTCATTTTGTGGCTGATTTGATTATTATTGCTTTAAATGCTAAGTATGTATTTATGAGGAAGATTAGTTTTATGGTACATAGCTCTGTAAGTTATGTTGCTTCTTTTCTTTATTTTGAGCCTTGGGGAGCAGGGCCACCAGACACTGCAGCTGGAGATCCACCTCCAAAGGTATTTGTAATGAGACATCATCTCCAGGGATTGTTGCGAGTGAACAAGTAGGACAATAAGGCAAGGCAGCCTTATTGACAGTGAAAGCCATGAGATCAAAAGAGACACAAGCAAACATCTGAACTTTAAAAAGCTTTAGTCAAATTATTGAGCCTATACTGGCCAGGGGCCTGCCTTTTAGTTTTGGAGCTAGACTTCCTGGGATGAGTCCTATCCAGTGAGCCCAGAACTGTAAAAAGGACAGGTCTGGCTTTGTTGTTTATTGATGACTACACCCATTATTTGAGCTTTATGTGTGGCAGGAATCACAGCGCATAATTCCAAGTAGGTAGAGTTTTGTCCATTTAAAGCTTCATATACTGTATAAAAAGAAGTATTTTCAAACAGAGTGGGGAAGTGATTTTGACAAATAAAATAACAGTGCATATTTGCCCTGCAGAAGAAAGCAGGAGTCCTCAGAGGAAATCAAGAATATATGAAGAGACCTCTGTCCCTTCAAAACAGCATCATCACCAACTTAAGAATTTGTTTTGTCTCACAAGAATATGAAGACATTATAAAGAAATAAGGAATGTGTTTACCACATAACAATAATGTATGCAACAAATTCAGCCTGGGAGATATTTTTATTACATATGCTGCAAACAACGTACAAAGTCTGTAATGAAACAGACACAAGCTTTGATCAGAGGTACAGTATTTGTTTGCTGTGGAGAGTTCAATGACAGCCATGCTAAGCAGAAAAAGGAATCCTCGTGCAGTGAAAAGATCAAAAGTAACGCAAGTGAACAAATATTTTTAACATGGCCTTATGACATCAGTCAAATTGTTCGGTGATCTTGATCACACTGCTCAAAAACTGATGGCTTAAAGAACAACATGATCAGAAAACAGAGCTTTCCATTGGATACGCATACACATTTTATCAAGAATTTGCTTGAGCCAGAATTTCAGAAGCTCTTAATATGTTCTTTACATGTATGAGAAGGGACAGGCTTTATTACAATACAGTGTCTAACTTGGTCTTGTCAGTTTTTGAAGGCCTCTGCTTTTAATTTGAGCTATTTGCCATCAGATGTCAGTTTTCTCACTTTATTCCTACTTGTTTTGCTGCATTACATTTGTTTGCCTATTACTGTGACCTAGTCACTATTCGAGGAGTGGATGTTAAAGTGGTCCACTCCTACATGTACTTGGGGGTCCACATTAATGACAGGTTGGACTGGTCTCAGAGCACTGAGGAACTATATTAGAAAGGGCAGAGCAGGCTCTTTTTGCTTATGAGATGGCATTACTGTAGTATGGGTAGTGACATCCTTCACATCTTCTATAACTCCGTGATGGCCAGTGTGATTTTCTACACTGTGATACACTGGGCTGGTAACATCACTTCAAGAGAGGCTCACAGAATCAACAAGCTTATTAAAAGGGCAAGCTATGGGACACACTCTGGACCATCTGGAGGTAGTAGTGGAGGAGAGCCTTAAAACAAAACTGAGTGCCATTATGATCAATGCTGCACACCTCTGTGACACAACAACACTGAAGACTTTCTGCCAACAAATTATTCAGCAGAAGTGTGCCAAGAAACACAATGGGGGCACCTTTATACCAACAGCAATACAACAGAAGTTTTATTTCCTTTTACATTTTTCTTCCTTTTTAGTCATTATGATGTGTGCTCAGACCATAGTGTTAGGTCAGGTTAGGATGGGGAGCATGCACTGGTACAGCAGGTTGCTGTTCCCACCACATGACGAAATAGCTCGGGATCCTTGTTGGCAATCCCCAAGGCAGACACACAGTCCAGTCAAAAAAATGACCATCTATCTGCCACAGCCAGATGTTACATGGATGTCCCCTTGGCCTGGTCCAGCCGCTCAGGTCCTCAGCAATGAGGACCCTGTGAGTAGGATCACCCTCGGGGAATCACTCCAAATGGCTATAGTGCCGTAACTGATGCTTCCTCACAATGCAGGTAATCTGCCTCATCTGGGACTCCGTGAGCAGCCACTCATTTGACACAAAGTCAAACCAGTGGTACCCAAGGATTTGTACAGAAGGATTCTAGTCTTCGTCTCAGGTAACTGGATAGTGTCCATGTCTCGCAACCATATAGCAAAACAGGAAGTACCAGGACTCTAAAGATTTGGACCTTCATCCTTTTGCAAAGATATCACACCCTTTTCAAACAACCTCATGACCCCCCATGCTTTCCCAATCCATCTACTGACTAAATAGGAAGAGTCACCACAGACACAAATGTTGCTGCAGAGGTAAGTAAACCTCTTGACAAAATAAATATTCTCTCCACAGACAGGCACATTGCTGATGGCTGTGCCCAAGAGGTCATCAAAGGCCTGGACCAAGTTTTTTTGTCCAGGATACTCAGAAGCCCAGACACTCAGACTCCTCATTCTGTCTCTCAATAGCCTTGATCTGAGCCTCCATGGGCTTTGTGAAGATCATAGCATCATCGGCAAAGTCAAGATCAGTGAATTTTTCTTCACCAACAGACACCTCACAACCACTGGACCCCACGACCCAGCCCAACACCCAGTCCATGAAAGCATTGAACAGAGTAGGAGCAACAACACACCCCTGACAAACCCCAGAATCAATTGGGGAAAACACAAAGGTTCTGTCTACACTCTGCACAGCACTCACAGTACCAGTGTACAGGCCGGCCATGACATCCAGCAACTTTGGCGGGATCCTGCGAAGTCCAAGGATGTTCCACAGGTCAGCTCGATCAACTGAGTTGAACGCTTTATGAAAATCGACAAAGGCTGCAAAGAAAATCTGCCAATATTCATATTTACACTCCATGAGAACCCTCAGTGCCAGGATGTGGTTGATAGTAGACTTCTTAAGCGTAAACCAGACTGCTCTGGTTGCTGGCAGGTGAGCAGGGATCCTATTGAGGATGACCCTAGCAAGGACCTTACCTGGTACCAAGAGCAGTGTTATCCCCCTGTAGTTGCTGCAATCCAGGCTATCACCCTTCTCTTTCCAGATAGGGACGACAAGTCCCGTTTTCCAGTCAGTTGGGATGATGCCAGTCTCCCAAATGAAAGCAAAGATTGCATGTAATGCCAGGAGGACAGCCTTACCACCAGCCTGGAGATGTTCACCCCCGGATACCACAGAGCCCTGCAGCCTTCCCTACCCTCAGCTGGTTCACCACCTGTGCAGCCTCACAGCTAATTGGTGGATCAGCCTCAAGAAATGTGGATCCAGGGATGTCCAACATCCTAACCGGAGGATCAGCTTAAACAGCTGCTCAAAGTAGCCAGCCCAGCAGGTCACAATTGGAGCGTCATCTGTAAGAACAGTTCCATCACCATAGTGTGTGTGTACTGTATATATACAATATTTATTTGTCCATCTATTCATGAATTTATTTATTTAAAGCGCTTGTTTAATAAGCCAAATTTCCTCCTGGGAACAAATAAAGATCTATCCATCTATCTATCTAAGTAAAGGTCGGCAGCATTTAAAAGTAACCTCTTCAGGCTGAATCCCCTATTTAAGACAATCTAATTTATATTTTTTCAGAAATGGCTAAAAAAGCAAAGCATGTCACATTTTTTTGCATTGAATTGTATGCTGTTCTAAAATGGTCACTGCTGCAACCTCATGGAGCCAGCATCCTGTCCATTATCGGATTGCTTGTTCTCCCTATGTCTCCATGATTTGTCTTCTTAGTCACCAATTAGGTTAATCTGTGACTATAAAGAGGTCCCACTGTCAGGTTGTGTGTATGTGTGCTTTGTCATGAACTGCCGCTCTGTCCAAGTTTGTTCCTGCTTTGCACCCTGTGCTGCCAAAAGTAGGTCTGGTATTCCATGACCCTGAATTGAATTAAACAGTTTTAAAAATGGTTGTATGTGTGAACTGTATGCTTGCTCCCTCTATAAAGCACATTGACACAGTGGTTTTCGTAAAAGTTACATTATAAAACTTTATTAATAGAAACGCAAGAATTGATAAAATTTGTCTGCCCATCATTTATCTGACAGGATCATGGGCAGCTAGAGCTTAATTTGATGGTATAAGGTATGATAAGCCCTGGATGGGACATCAGTAATTCTTATGCAGAATTGACGGATTCAGCCATTTCTTATCATACGTAGAAGTACTGTGTACAATGAAAGCCTTGCTTGCATATGCCCTCGCAGACAGAAAATATAAAACACCATTGAGCTTGAGGCAAGATTACTTCAAGATTGTTCTCAAGTCTTATCAAACTTTGTAGAAACTGTTCATGAACCTGAAGGTCTGCATCCTGATGGAGTTCAGATACTTCCAAGAAGGAAGGAGGATTAAATGTGTCAATGCAAGGTGGCTGAGGTCCTGCCTGATGCTAGTCACTTTCCTGAGTCAGCAAGTGGTATAGATGTCATGCATCACACAGAGCTGTGTGCCTGTGATCTGCTGTGCTGTTTTCAACACATGCTGCAGAGGTCTGCAGTCCTCAGCTGAACAGCTACCATACCAGAATGTGATGCATCCTGCAAGGATGGACTCAACAGCCCATGCAGATGGCGCAGTGGTAGCATTGCTGCCTTACAGTAAGGAAATAGTGGGTTCATGTTTTGGGTTCTTTCTATGTGGAGAACACTTTTGAGTTGTGAGAAAAGAACTATATAAATGTAAAGAATTATTAAATTATTATTATTATCTGTAGAAGCTGCTCCAGGTTGTAGGTGACATCCAGGCCCTCCTCAGACTCCTGAAGAAGTAGAGACATTGGTGGGCCTTCTTCACCAAAGCCGCAGAGTGACCCAGAAGAATCTAAAGTTGCTGACCCACTCCACAGCATCTCCTCTGATATAAGTGGGGGTATGTTCTGTCACCTGCTTGCGGAAGTCCACGATCACTGGACACATATACTCATACACCAACCTGTGACAGTGTTTTTTAGGATGTCAATATACTGCAGAGCAAGAAGATATGCAACCAGTAATTCAACTGACATCCAAACACTGAATAACCTCCCAAAGATCTCACCCTTAATACCAGCAAAACTGAGGAGCTAGTCATGCTTCTGTATCCCCGCTGACCCTCTCCTGTATGAGCATAGCGGGGTCTATCCTCATGGGCTATTTAACATCCTGGTACAGCATCTATTCAGCTTAGGACCACAAAGCACTGCAGAGGGAGGTGGATGCTGCACACAATGTTACTGGCACACAACTGCCTTCCATTTTAGAACATACATAACACATGCTGCCTGTACTGTTAACTTTCTCCTTCCTTACTTTAGAACCCTTAGTACTGCCATCATTAGGTTAAGAGAAGTTTTTATCTTTAAGTCTTAAGGGCACTCTAATCAAAACCTGCTAGTAACGACTATATTATCTAATGTATTTAATATATGGTGACATATTCATTGTCTGTTGTTGGTATTGTACTCCAGTCACTAGTGTTCAAAATCTACAAGCGACAATTTCCCTGCTCTGTGTACACAGCCCTGAATGCATTAAAGTAAAAGGAGCTGGCTTTGAATTACAAAACTATTTTGATGTAAAACCAATCATTATTACAGTTCTGCAATTTTCCTTACCTAGATAATGATAAGAGAGCTTTGCACCATCCTTAGTATCACATTCTTAGATTTGTGGCTGAATTATCCAGACAGTGCAACCCACATCATTACAGAGACAGTCTGAAACAGAAAAAAGACAATGTAGCTAAATTATTAAATGTTAATCCATATATGTGTATGTGATGCATTTTTGATGACGACATAGAATAACCTTCCTACTGTTAGTCTACAAACGAGTATTGTTCCAGCCTGCCCTCTTGTGGACAATGTAAAAATGAATTGTTCAGAATAGAAACACAAGCTTGGATGTGCTTTATCAACCTCTCTCACTCCTGTTCTTACAAGTTATGAGAAAGAGTTACTTCATCCAGATATAAGCTAAGCTCAGCAATAAAATGTTTGTCTTAGCCTTATGTTATTAAATCTATATGGGTTCCTCAAAGTGTAAGTAAAACATTTTGAGTTTGACCTGTTAAGGAAAACACCATCTTATTTTAAAACACAATCCCTGCGAACACTCATTTACTTATTATAATGTTAATGCAGCTCATCTATGGCACTCAAATACAAGATTTACTTTTGCTTCTGCACTTCAAGTCCCATAAAGGTAACCCTTCAGATTGAGGAACAGGTGGTGTTTACACACAGCGAGGTCTTGAGGACAGAGTGGGTTTGACAACTTTTCAAATCCACAATTTTACAGAACACCCTTTGCAAACCATGGACTGTAGGCAAGGATATTGTAGTGAAACAGAAGATGTAGATTTGACAGCTTTCCTTTGGCTTTTCCTTGATTAACTGTCACAAATAGCAAAGCAAATCAGCATCATATTGAGCGGTCATTTGGGCCTTTTCAGGCATGTAAATAGTATGGTTACATCCTCAACATCATATAAATTGTGCACTTGATCTTGCCAGCACTGGTTTGGACCCTGTATTTCTTTGTTGTTTGTAAATCACAATTTTTCAGTTGTTCCAACTGTTATTGGAACTCCTGTTGGAATTTACTTCTGATAATGAAGGCTTGAAAGACCTTAAGTCATCTTTGAAAGACGTCCTACAAAAATAGACTGGTCTTGTGACTGTGACATAGCAACAAAACTGGTTTTGGTACATGTCGAATCTCTGCAAGCATGTTTTTTTCTAGTTGTAGAAATTCAATGGCAGTATGACATTCCGTTTTCTAGTCTTTCACACCCATGACTTGGTTGACTTGGGTTGGATACAAGAAGGATCCACCTTAATAAAAGAACAACTGTCTATGTATCTGTGTGTCAGTCTGGTTGCTAGTGTTGGGGAAAAAATGTATAAATAGGCAAAACATATAGAATAATGGGCAAAAATTAAAAATGATCATTAAAATACCAAATAAAAGTATGTAATATCTAAAATCAAAAGAATACCTAAAAATAAGAAAATTGGTGTTATCTGCCTATTCTGAAGTTATTATGCCAGCTACAGCAATTTATTAGTGACTTTCTTACTCCCACTCGACCTACGTAGATGGGTGGTATAGATATAATGGTAATGTCTGAAAACTGTGTCTGGTGGGCACTGGAGGAGTGAAAATCATGATAAATTGATGCGCATGTCAGGAAACCAACACCCCAGCATTTTCCCAGCAAAACACTTTGACTATAAGAGTGGTCACTTCGACAAGCAATGCCTTAAGGAAGAGTTGGCTCTATCCAAGAGGAATCGGATGCATATTATTGTATGAGACCAAATGGACAAGCCACGTATCAAATAAAAAACATGAGGTCTGCATTGATTACTTGGAATTCAACACATTTTAACTGGCTAGCACAAGTGCTAAGAAGCTGTAGATATCACAAGAGCTGATCTTTATCCACATACAAGTCAGCACTAGAGAATACCCCCTTCAGGTATATAGATATATATAATCAATATGCAGACAACAACAGAGATTTCTATACTGGATCAGTCAAGGCCCTGGTTAACAACGGCTGCCACCAGCACTGTTAATCAACAGGGAGTTGGTAGAAATTGGGCTACAGTTGGCTGAAGAAGGAGAAGATGAGGGGGAAGGTGTGTCCAGGGGCAGGAGGAGAAAAGGAAGGTAAAGAGAGGGGAAGTTAGGGTAGGAACTTTGAATGTAGGCAGTATGACTGGTAAGGGGACAGAGTTAGATGATGTGATGGAGAGAAAGAAGGTTGATATATTGTGCGTGCAAGAGACTAAATGGAAGGTAAGTAAGGCCAAGTGGATTGGAGGTGGGTTCAAATTATTCTATCATATTGTGGATGGAAGGATAAATGGGGTGCAGGATATCCTATATGTCAAGAGTGTTTTGGAGGTGAAAAGAGTGTCAGACAGAGTGATGATTATGAAGCTGGAAATTGGAGGTGTGATGATGAATGTTGTTAGTGCATATGCCCCACAAGTTGGTTGTTCGAGGGATGAGAAAGAAGATTTCTGGAGTGAGTTAGATGAAGTGGTGGAGAGTGTACCCAAGGGAGAGAGAATGGTGATTGGAGCGGATTTCATTGGACATGGTGGTGAAGGGAACAGAGGAGATGAGGAAGTAATGAGTAGGTATGGTGTCAAGGAGAGGAATGCAGAAGGTCAGATGGTAGTGGATTTTGCAAAAAAGATGGGCATTGCTGTGGTGAATATATAATTTAAGAAGAGGGAGTAAAATAGGGTGACATACAAGAATGGAGAAAGATGCACACAAGCAGATTATATTCTATGCAGGAGAGTTAATCTAGACAAGCTTGTAGACTGCAAAGTGGTGGCAGGGGAAAGCGTAGCTAAGCAGCATGGGGTGGTGGTCTGCATGATGATGCTGTAGATCAAGAAGAGGAGAGTGAGGGCAGAGCTAAGGGTCAGATGGTGTAAGTTGAAAAAGGAAGACTGCAAGGTTGAATTCAGGGAGGAGGTAAGACAGGCACTGGGTGACAGTGAAGAGTTACCAGACAGCTGGGAAACTACAGCAGATGTAGTAAGGGTGACAACAAGATGGGTACTTGGCATGACATTTGGATAGAAGAAAGAGGAAAAGGCAACCTGGTGGTGGAATGAGGAAATACAGGAGAGTATACAGAGGAGGGTATGGAGAAGATGATGTGGGATAGTCAGAGAGATGCAGAAAATAGACAGAAGTACAAGGAGATATTGTGTAAGGTAAAGAGAGAGGTGGCAAAAGCTAAAGAAAATGCGTATGATAAGCTGTATGTATGAGAGACTGGACACTAAGAAGGGAGAAAAGGACCTGTACCGATTGGCTAGACACAGGGACCCAGATAGGAAAGATGTGCAGCAATTTAAGGTGATAAAGGATAAAGATGGAAAAATAATCACAAGTGAGGAGAATGTGTTGAGCAGATAGAAAGAGTACTTTGAGAGGCTGATGAATGAAGAGAATGTGTGTGAGAGAGAAAGAGAGAGTGAGAAGGTTGGATGATATGGAAATAGTAAATCAGGAAGTGCAACGGATTAGCAAGGACAAAGTAAGGACACCTATGAAGAGGATGAAGAATGGGAAGGCCATTGGTCCAGATGACATACCTGCGGAAGCATGGAGGTGTTTAGGAGAGATGGCAGTGAAGTTTTTCACCAGATTGTTTAATGGAATCTTGGAAAGTGAGAGGATGCCTGTAGAGTAGAGAAGAAGTGTACTGGTACAGATTTTTAAGAATAAAGGGGATGTGCAGAGCTGTAGTAACTAAAGAGGGATAAAATTGATGAGTTACAGCTTGAAGTAATGGGAATGAGTAGTGGAAGCTAGGTTAAGAAGGGAGGTGATGATTAGCGAGGAGCAGTATGGTTTCATACCAGGAAAGAGTACCACAATTGTGATGTTTGCTCTGAGGGTGATGATGGAGGAGTATAGAAAAGGCCTTAAGGATTTGCATTGCATCTTTGTGGACCTGGAGAAGGCATATGACAGGGTGCCTAGAGAGGAATTGTGATATTGTATGAGGTAGTCGGGAGTGGCAGAGAAGTATGTAAGAGTTGTACAGGATATGTATGAGGGAAGTGTGACAGTGGTGAGGTCTCCCTTAGGAATGACAGATGCATTCAAGGTGGAGGTGCGATTACATCAGGATCATCTCTGAACCCTTTCTTACTTGCAATGGTAATGGACTATGATGTTTGCTGATGACATTGTAATCTGTAGCAAGAGTAGGGAGCAGGTTGAGGAGATCCTGTAGAGGCGGAGGTATGCTCTAGAGAGGAGAGGAATGAAGGTCAGTAGGAACAAGACAGAATACATGTGTGTAAATGAGAGGGAGGTCAGAGGAGTGGTGAGGGTGCCAAGAGTAGAGTTGGCGAAGGTGGAGGAGTTTAAATACCTGGGATCAACAGTACAGAGTAACAGGGAGTGTGGAATGGTTAGAGAAGAGTGTCAGGAGTGATGTATGATAGACTGGTATCAGCAAGAGTTAAAGAGTGATAGACTGGTATCAGCAAGAGTGAAAAGGAAGGTCTACATGGTGGTAGTGAGAACAGCTATGTTATATGGGTTGGAGACGGTTGCACTGACAAAAAAACAGGAGACAGAGTTAGAGGTGGCAGAGTTAAAGATGTTAAGATTTGCATTGGGTGTAACGAGGATGGACAGGATTAGAAATGAGTACATTAGAGGGCCAGCTCAGGTTGGATGGTTTGGAGACAAAGTCAGAGAGGTGAGATATGTTGGTTTGGAGAGATGGACAGTTTCTGGATATATTGGGAAAATGATGCTAAGGATGGAGCTGCCAGGTAAGAGGAAAAGAGGAAAGCCTTAAGAGGAGGTTTATGGATGTGGTGAGAGAAGACAAGCAGGTGGTGGGTGTAACAGAGGATAGGAGGATATAGAAAAAGATGATATCCTGTGGCTTCCCCTAACAGGAGCACACAAAAGAAGAAGATGATGATTAATAATGGGTAATACTGTGGTTCATGCCGATGCTTCACTGCTCCAGAGCTCATTTGTCAGTCCAGTGTACGTATTCCTCTTGTATCCATGTGGATTTTCACCAGGTACTCTGGTTGCCATCTGTATCCTAAATCTGTACATCTTAAGTCAATCTGAGGCCCTGGAATGAATGAGTAAGTAACCTTACATAAATGTGTGTCCACCCACCGATACATTGGCTTCCCGTTCCTGGATGATTCCTTCCTTTGCCTGACAGTATCTGACTCCCTGTTACCCTGTAATGGAAAACTGGGGTCAGAAAACAGACAACAGGATATAATTACACTATTCTTGGCATACAGTATTCACTGAGTGACTCTAATTATATCAGTCGACCTGAAAGAATTCCAATTGTACAAAAATACTGTATGTAAGCAATGGAAGAGGACATTTACAAAACACAGTCTAATTTTTAGCATTTATGATAACTGTTAGATTTTGTGAGTATAGAACAGGACCCACAGTCACTAACTCTTAATATTAATGCTACTCATTTTATGAAAACTTTACAATATATATAAAAAAATTGAACTTGTTTTCAAAATGAACACTTTGGAAGAAGTGCACTTTGTAATTACAACTAGTGCTGGGCGGTATACCGGTTCATACTGAAAACCGTTTTTTATTTTTTTTATGATACGGATTTTTCTTATACTGCAACACCGGTTTAAATTGCCTAAACGACGTTCGGAACGTGGCGCAGCGGGAAACTGTTCAAGTGGGGATCTTTTTCACTGCTACACCGCTAAACACAGATTTGTTGCACTAGGGCTCTTTTTCACTGCTACACCACCAAATAGTGGGCGGTAGCATAGGAATGCTGCGTGGTGAAAATGGACAGAGAGCCTGGAGATACTTTAGTTTTAAAAGGTCAGATGTGTAAATACTGTTTCTATACTACTGGATAATACTGCAAGCCAAGTTGTACTTGTTTTCAATACAGTGTAATGTACCTGGGTACTGTGTAATAGTGTGACGACATGTTTTCAAACCCCGTCATAAGTTATATAGCACATTAAATGCTTTGTATTAAGTGATTCTTAAACTGACTTCTTCTTGCACTAAGAGGAGGCGCCGGCAGCAATCGCCGGGTTTTGTTGTGCTATATTGACCATGCTAGTGTATGTTTTGCTTGTATTCATCCTTCGATGGGCGCAACTCTGAATGGAGGGCATAATTAAACATGTATAACGAAGATATTTTTAAAGTTCTGAACACTCCGTGGGCTAAGTTTATAACTAGTTTTAATTTCACAAAGACGTTTATCGTGTGGTGATTGGTTATGTGGAGAAAGAAAAAGGACGGATAGGAACTGGGGTTTTGGTACGTTAGATAGAGACAGCACGCGTGCAATAAAGAAAGCCCGCTCAGAAGAACGTGCATTGAATTCTGTGTTCGTGTCTTCGACCACCAGATCACAAACCCAAAATTTACACAATATTTAAGTTAAACCTGTGCGATAGCTATTCATACATCCAGTTTTTTGGAGCCTCGTCACACGTGCCATAAAGGTCTTTACACTGAACTTACACCTGGGGACCCCTTACTGCCAGGGAGCAGCACTACCGCCTCACTACCGTGCTTGTTTAATACCTGCTTTAATGCATTTCATCATGAAAATGATATCAAGTATTTATCTTAGCATTCTAAATTTTTAGAGAGCAGGAATACCATGAAATGAATGGATTCTGTGCGGTGATTGCTGCCTCCTCTTAGTGCATAGGAAGTCAGTTTAAGAAGCATAGTGATTAACAACTGGGTCGGGGAACACAACACAAAGCATTTAATGTGCAGCATTAACTTATGACGGGGTTTGAGAAAATCAAGTAAATTAAACATTGATTTTAGGATGAAGTTTAGTTTATGACATTCTACTTTAATTATGAAGTAAACTATGAAAATAAAGTGGAAATGTTGACTTTAATCTTGACATAAGCATCAAAATTAAAGTGGAAATGTCGAGAATAAAGTCAGCATGTCGACTTTATTCTTGACATATACCGGTAGTTTGTTTTTTTTCTTCCCTCTTTACTGTATTTGTTTCTTCTTCACCGTGGCCCTAATACACTTCCGTAGGGCTATACCACAAATAGCATTATACAGTAAATGCAAGTTGCAGTTATTTTATTTATGTATATAGCTTAGCTTGAAGCAAGGTCCATATTAATGCAGTTTGCCTAAATGATGCTACAGTTGCTAAGGATGTCATCACAAAGTTGTACTTGTTTTATTTTATTTTATTTTAATTTGGTGAATACTGTGTAATGCACCTGGGCTTGAAGTCTTGAAGTAATAGTGCAGCTATCAGTAATAATACTATTATTTATTTTATTGTTATTATTTGTTTAAATATTATGCAGTTTATTGATGGTAAAGTTGTTGAAAAAGTCACTTCAACGTGTCAGTGGACAGAGATTGTTAACATTAACAAAGTGTAGTTGGTTCACAAAAAATATTTACTATTTATTACTTTTCTAAGACATGTTCAGTGCAATACAAGTTTTGACAAGCACCTCTGGATATTTTACTAAGTCTAAATGCCTCTTTGTATGGTTGAAAATATGTTGTCAAAATCATAGTTTAAGTTTTTGCAAAATTTGTTCAATAAAAAGGTTCTGTATTTTGACTGCAACTGTCATGCAATGTGATTCCTTCTCTTCATTAGTGTCACCCCCCTTGAAAACTATCACTTTATGGGTCCATGCAAACCTGTATTAATACTTGTGTGCACATTAAAATGTTTTTTTATACAATGTACAATTCTCATAACAGTCTAACAGGTTATTCTTAGCCAGTCTACTGCAGTAATTGCAGTGGAAAATGTGGTTAACATCCACTCATGCATGGGGAAAAAAATACCGTCGAATACCGTGAAACCGGGATAATTTAGAAAAATACCGTGATATAGAATTTTGGTCATACCGCCCACCCCTAATTACAACATAACATAACTATCTCTTTGTCATGGGCTTGATACTTATCCAGGGAGTACTGGACCAACCCTGGACTGGTCATTAGTCCACTGCAGTACTTTGTACATGTTATTGTTAGAACTCAGGGTTTTTGACTATGCAGAATTCATGTTCTTCTTATTTTTCTGTTTATTATTATTGCACTGCCCATTTACTGTATTTATTGTTTTCCAACACTGTCTGCCATCATTTTTTGTGTTTTTGGACTACTGCGGTTATATTGTGTTGTGAAGTGTGACATCATCTGGCTGTCCACCACTACTTAAGATGTTACTGTCAGCATTCAAGTCTCTTGATATTGTACAGGAAACTTTGTAGTGTGTTTAGCTAATTCAAATCTTTTTATGGAATAAGAACTTTGTGTGTTATTCTTGATTCTCAAACTTGGTTGGTGTATTGTACTGTGGTTGTCCAGTTTTGCAATCTTTTTGGCCTTGACTGTTTCAGACATTCTTCTTTCATCTGCCTTTTCCAAATTGTGGTAGAACAGATTTTCAACTAGCTTTTGAAAAAAAAGAACACATATTTTAGGTTTAGAACTAATTGCACATAAAATCACTGACATCATTTATATGGTAACAAAGTGTTTAAATCCTTAACAAAATGTAATCATTACATTTATACATTAATTCCCACTAACTTGTAGTACATTTACTGAAGGTTTCATAACACTAAGCACTTTGCTATCTTGTACTTAAGAACATTTGTTAACTAGCAAGTGTTTCCTAAAACCCTTAGTAACTAAAGCAGTACTTAATCTCATTTGCAAATTAACAAGTGAACCGATCCACTTGTTATTTTCAAAGTCATTCTTGATTTGGACTTTTGCCTGCAATTCTGTCAAAGAAACACAGAGATCTCCCCAAGTAAATCTCTAAAAATACACTAAGGCTGTTCTTTGGACTACGAATTAACAAAAACAACAACAATAATTATAATAATAATCGGTCAATTTTGCAATATAAATATAAAATTATACAGCTATAGATTAGCACATAAGGAGGTCTTTGTAGCTTTAACACCTGTAGACAATTTGAGTACATAATGACTTACCTAATAAAACTTGCCATGCCATTTGTCACATCTTTTAAGGTCAAAAGGTGAATCACCCCTTAGTACCAGCAATGATAATGCCAACTACTCAGAGAATTTTGCAACTTAAACAGAGATGCCTTTTGAGACAGTGCCATGCAAGAAGTCAAGTCGCAGGGCTAATTGCTCTTTTGCAGACAGACATGAACCCCTTAGGTTATCTCAGTAACCAACAACAAATAGGGAAATACTGGCTGAAGAAAAAAAGAAATGAAACCAATTGTATCTCAAATTGCTTGTCATGCGATTGTAGGCATTCCTGGCATTGTGGGTGCAGCAGATGAAATGCTCATCCCTATTCACTCTCCATTTACCCCTGTCAAAAAGGGCTCTTGGTGCCTAATGTGATCTGTGGTGATCTGCAACCCTCAGGGACTTTTACAGTCATGATGCATGATGCTTTTATCCAGTCCAACTCTGGAGTGTGTCAGATGGTGGCAGGTTACTGGGAGACAGAGGGTATCCTTTTTGTGAATACCTGCTAACTCCCGACTTAATTTCTCAAACCATGACTGAGGAAAGGTACAACAATGCATAGCAAAGCACACACACTGTTGCAGAGCATACGCTAGGTGTGTAGAAGATGCACAAGTCCTCAGGGGCTTCCATGAGCACTGGAAAACTGACCTAATTAATTTTTTGCCACATCCTATATAATTTGTTTTAACTCCTTTTTGGTGGATTGTTGCCTTTTTTTACCTATCACTGGTCACTATTCTTCTTTTTTGCAAGAAACCCATGTCATGTGTTGAGCCTATTTAAAGATTTTCAACTAAACGATTAAATTCATTTTACCTGTAAGTCAAAATTTTAATTTCTTTATCTTAGGCTTTTTTTCATGGTAGTTGATTTTATTGCTTTTTTTAACACATGTCTGGTATGACAATATAATACTGAAATTCATGGGATCAAAGCATGTTTGAAAATGGCTTGAAAACAAATTTGGACTTAAACAAAGAATTGTCTGAAGCATACCTGCCTTACATGTAAGGTCCCACTGTGCTTTGCTTGGGGCAGCTTCACAGTTTTCGTGTGAAGAAAGCAGTTCTGTTTGCAAACAGCATGCATAACCTGTCCTGTTCACTCTCCAGATTGAACTCCGTGAACTAATTTATTTATTCTTTTTTTTATATTATAAATCCCAAGTACTCAGCACAATGCTGTATATAATTTTGCTAATAAAGTGGCAGCCTGTTTGTAGCAGTATGTTGTCTCTACAATCTCTTTTGACTGCCAGCCTAACTTAGGGCAGGAATCCCTCAGGAGCTGTTTATTTGAACAATGTGTTCAAAATGTGGACCTTTCACAGTGTATTAATTGTCTCCTTATCTTCACAGACATATTAGCCTCAGGCCATGGGGTTTATTTGCAATATTCATCTTATAGCAGGGTATCTGAAAATATAACAAAATCCTCAATTGCTATTTTTGAATGGGTGGCAAGGATTCAGACAGAAGCACAAGTGAATCCATTCTTTCCCATTTATCAGTAAGGGTTAGGGAATACTCTTCATCTGTCACAGGAATCCAAATTGGTATGACCCAGTCATGCTGCTCAGCTACACTATATACTGTAATTACACAACAACCACGAGTGGCATGGTGGCACAGTAGTTAGCCTTGCTGCCTAACGGATCTAGTTCCTTTATGTATCCCTGCATTGTTTTTCTTCCACATCCTTGAAGATCTACCTGCATTATTGTTAGTTTAATCCACTCTGAATCTGCCACATGTTGGTGTGTGTGTGGGTGGGTGCTATGATGGACTATTTCAGCAGGGGATCTGAACTGTTTTAACCATTTATTTGAATGCTATGTTACGACAAGCATCCAGTCCATTTGCATCCAGTCCAAGGTTCCTGCCTTGTGTCAAATATTCCAACTCTGCAAGATACTGAATTAGAATAAATAGGAGTGGCACAGTGGTTAGTACTATGACCTAATGGACCTGGTGCCCTGGGTCTGGTCCCACAGCTGGGTACTGCCTGTGTGGAGCTTGCATGTTCTCCTCATTTCAGCAAAGGTTTCTCACTGGGTACAATGGTATTATTCAAAGATATACAGTATGTAGTGGCAATTCTACTGGATATTAGCCCTTTGCGGGTGTATGCATGAGTGGACCCTGTGATGGACCCTCTCTCAGTTCAGGGTTGGTTCTTGCCTCACACTCAATGCTGCTGGGATACTATTCAGCCAATCCCCATCACCTATCGTCAATTTTATTACGTTATGTTATGGATGTCAAGAAAATAAATGGAATGAAAAGTTGCAAGATGGAAAATGTCAAAACACATAACAGAAAGAAAAAAATTCTTGAATACAAATACAGAAAACTGAAATTAGCACAATTGTGATAGACCCACCAACTTTGATTCACTCCTTGTGCTCAAAGCTCCTCTCTTTTATAGATCTATCTGAGCATCTCACATAGTCCATGTTAGGAATGCAGTCGTCTGGAAACAATAGACATTCCATTCATCTTCCTGATGAAAGAACAGAGGTTGTACTTTTTGATGCTGTCATTTTGGGGTTCCTCTGCACAATAAGTCCCAACAATGATTCAAAATGCTCACTGTAGTGGGGAAAACCATCAAACCCCAGCTATTCACAGAAATTGCAAATGTAGAATCATTATAAATAAAAGAATTATTACTTAAAAAGCTCTGAAAATAGTGAAGCTCTGAAGAGCCCAAAACTCACACCTGGGAATGCCTGAAAGGACAATCCCAAAGCAAACAAATCCCAGTACACAAATCCTAAGAAACATCAAGACAGAGCATCAACATGAAAATCCAGCAAATCAATAATCAAAAAGGAACAATAAATGACCACATAGCACACCAATGGCAGCACGATCAATTAACTGCAAAGGACTGTGGAATATCCTCAGACTTAATGGGGCTGGGGGTGGCCCCTTGAAGGTTTTAGGCAGGTGGTTCCATCTCTTGGGGCACCAATCCACAAGACACTACAGAACAAGCATAGACCCCTACAAATTAAATAATACAAAAAAAAATAGTAAGAAACACAGAAAAATGCAAATAATTAACATCAGTAACACTATTAACATAAACAAAAGAATAAAAAATGGACAAAAAGTACATAATAAAAGAAATCTGAACACCAGCCAGGGGAGGAACTCTGGCTGAAATATAACACTTAGAACGTGGAGAGCTCTGGGGTGTACTCTCACAGGCACTCTGTGAGGCTATTATAGGCCACATAGACGCAAAGAAAGACTTGGACTGGTCCACTAGAGAAAGATTTAACCTCTAAGCTTAGGTTTGCATGTGGCACAGCATCAACTCTCTCATACTGCCATGCTTGTCAGGGTTGGGGACTATAGCCAGCAGAGCAGATTCAACCCCTTTGTGAGAGTCTCAGGAAAAATTATGTACTAAAAGATGGGGCTGCTATTAGTCTCCAAAAAATAAAGAAAAACCTCTAACCATGAACATGTTCAAAACATAAACCCGATCGTTAGATTTTTTGATAAGTAGCCCACTTCCTGGAATATTCATACTTGACATACTTGGAGGAAGATGACAAGTCCTTAACGTCAGAACGGAACAGTGGAAGGAAGACTGATGTAGATAAACAGGGATGTGACTTGGCTGCCAGGACCGTAAAGTGTTAACTTAATGTAGTCATCATCTCTTACCCATGCCTTGCATGCATTCATCTTTATATATAATCTTCATTTGGATCTTGATCTTTGTTTGTCCGCGAATTCACTGCCTTGTGTGGTGTTCCTGCTGTGTTCAGTAAAGGACAGTAGTGATGGAGGAGGAGAGGAAGTGAGGGGGAGGATCGTTGGATGAGGTTGGAGTGTGGTGATTAAAGAGGATTGAACTAAAGGAGACTACGTGCTGTTTGTACTGGCTGAATACACAACACCTTGGTTGTTACTTTTGTTTACAAACACTGTCGATAGCACTCTTTGTGTTTAGATCTGGTGTCGACACCGTGCTTTGTGTTTAGATCTGGCATCGACACCTGCTTTGTTGTCGAGACTGTGGTTTTTTGTGTTTCTATTGACCATCGTTGGCAGCACTTCGTCCAAATCGAATGTTCACCCACTTCTTGGAGTCGGCAGTCAGAGTATATAAGTCGGACACACTTCTGTGATTTTCCATCAGTCGGCGTTTGGAGTTCAAGAAAGAAGCATTGGTTCTTCCTTACTCTTTGGATTGCCACAAAGCAACCTGCGAGATTGGAGAAAGGTTGAGAAGAGATCATGACAGGAAACAACAGCATCATGAAAACGAGACGGACTGTGAACGGAGAGAAGCAGAAATGCTCCTCCACCACCACATAATTACTATTCAGACAGTGATTCCGAGTAGGCCGTTCCTATCGAATCAATGTCCAAGGTTTTTGTTTTCTAATTTTGTTTCCCTTATAAAAAATCATAATGCTGTGCGACGAAGGGCCCAGTTCATGACTGGCAGCCGCGTTTAAACAGGGAGCCCTTCACAGACAACTTTAACACGCGCAACGTAGTTGGGCGCACATGGCTAGTGAATAATAAAACTTGAGACTATTGTAAAATACCATAACTACAATAAATACATTTAGTTATTTTAGTACACATCAAACTATTTGTTATAAAGGAAGCCCTAAATAAACAAGTCTATTTGTTTTAATTTTGCAGGGTAATTTTAAACCCCTGCCATTTTAGTAATGTTGGGTAAATATAAATTTAATTTATACAAGATAACATTAAAGTATGGCTTTGGTACACACATACAAGGTGAATTATGTTAATCAAGAAGTATTTGGAGAAATGACAAAACAATGTAATTAAATAAAAAGGTCAGAAAAATGGAAAGACATGACAATTGAATATGTATGCGGATATCATATAAATAATTTAAATGGCAGATGTTTAGTAAAATCAGATTGAAGTTTAAAGTGACTGAAATCAATTTTAAAACCTCAACAGATGTGACGCACTGCAAAAGGCTCCAATACTTTTATCATAACGCATGGTGGTGTCTAATGAGTGCACACATGTTGCTCAAGCTCTGAATTTGAGCAGATTGAATGTGTGTAGGTGTATGCATGTGAATAAATACAGTCACTGGCTGCCCAGCATGTAATACCACGTTTCAATTGCATTTCTGGCTTATCTAGAGAACTCTTAGACTCAGATGGACTGGATTTTCAAATGCTTAGTGGTGTAACAAATCAAAATTTCAAGTTAAAGTAATGTACGCATGGTGTAACATTCAGGTGCGTTCAGTGACCGAGTTCACTGATTTAACTTTTAACTTGAAGTACTTTATATTTTTTTAGTTGCTTCATCCAAGAGTCAGTTGTCACATTTTGTTTACTACTTATTTTTGTAACAATGAGTCATATTTAAAAGTAACGGCAATAACAAAATACAATTCCATGTGTTGGTAGACTACATTAAATACCTGTTTTTGAACAACACTTTACAATATCATGTAGATAAAAACGGAGCGCAAATTGGCTTGTGGTGGCTCAATAGTTTTCATACACAGCAGATTGTAATTCATGTGATGTTACAATGGCATTGACTGATGTGTGTTAGTGGTGCAGCATCAGTGACTTTTTTTTTTATTGGAGGAAAATAACATTCCATAAAATCAAGTTATACTTAAAAAATGAAGAAAAAAAACACTCCATAAAATTAACTTGAACTTAACAGAAGAGAATTCAGAATTCAACCTGTTGTTCAATTTTGTTAAACATAACATTTTTCAAAGTATACCAGAGTAGTACCTAATAATTAACAAAAAGAAAAACAACTAATATAAAATTACCAACACTAGCATAAAATCACTATCAATATTACCCTATGAAAGGAGAAAAGCAAATGAAATAAGATCCCCATTTAGCTGTTAGTATTAGTTTAAAAAAATCAGTAATTCATTAAAACTATATAAATTAGTAAAAACTTGAAATGGAATTGGTTTATTGTATAAAATGAATACCAAAGGTGACACTTATGTTTAAGATTTTAATTCTGCTCTGAAAATACACAGAACCAAAAGTGACTCTTCAGGCATACATAAGCCATAACGCAACTAATCTGTTGTACGTTATACCGCTCAGCAACTCTTTCAGGATATGCAAATTGTAATCCTGGCCTATCTTTGCTGTCTGTGGCACAATCAGCCTCTTCTGGCACCCTTGAAACTGTCCCAGTGGCTCCACTCTTCTGCCTTTATATCAGCTGCAATTGCTTTTCTAAACATATCCTGTATTTATATCACTTAGGAGAGCTGCACATTTCTAGTGTAATTAATTACTTCAAACACCATTTAGCTGCAGATGTATAATGTCCATTCTTTACAATAATAATCTGCAGATAAGAACATAAGAAATTTGACAAACAAGAGGAAATGATTCAGTCCATCAAGCCTGATTGCTTATCTAATAGCTAAGCTGTCCCAATATCCCATCCAGATTCTTATTAAAGGTTGTCAAAGGTTCTTCTTCAACTCCATGTCTCAGTAGTTTTTTTTTTCCAGAGTCCCACAACTCTTTGTGTAAAGAAAGTGCTTCCTGGCTCCAGTTTTAAATGCATTTCTTCTTAGTTTCCACTGATGTCCTTGAGTATGCGATTCACTGTTAAACTGAAAGAATTCTGCTATATCTACTTTATCAACGCATTTGAGGATTTTAAATAGCTCTGTGGATTAGGTCCCCACGCAGTCTTCTCTGCCTGAGATTTAACAGATTTAATCCTCCGAGCCTGTCACTTTACAACTTGATCTTAAGTCCTTTGTTGCTCCCTTCTGCACAGCTTCAAGTGCTGCTATGTCTTTCTTGTACTGTGGTGATTAGTTCAGCACACAATACTCCAGACGCAGTCTCACTAGGGCATTATATAGTTTGAGCATAATGTCCCTTGACTTAAATTCAACAGTTTTTATGATATAAACTAACATTTATTTGCATTTTTTAATTGCTTCTGTGCATTGAGTAGTTGATAAAAATGTTGTCAACATAAACCCCTAAATCCTTTTCAGAGGCTGCTTCCTTTATGACAGTGCCTCCCATCTTGTATATTTAATAACTTTAACTTTTGCCCGTATATAGCACTTTTCTACATTACACTGCATTTTCCAGGTGTTCGCCCATGTCTTTTTGAACTATTTTTGTTGCCTCCTTAGTGTCTGCCATCTCTCCAAATTTAGTGTCATCTGTGAATTTCACAGGTTTGTTAACTACACCAGGACAGAACAGACCCCTGAGGGACTCCATGTGGAACATTCTCCTCTTATCTGTACTCTTTCTCTCCTGCAGACTAAAGATTATCACAAATACAGTAATGCCAAAAGACATGATAAAGGTTTGAGGCAGCCACACTTATATTGTATCCTAGCTGCTAAAATTGCAATAATTTGAACAGAGGTATTCACACGACTGAGTCCAACACAGAACTGATCACAGTCAGTCAAGATGGCGGCTTTAAAGGCCCATTAAGGAAGTGACGTCATCTCTGGGGCCGGAACCGGAAGTGATGTTACTGGGACCAGAAGTGATGTTGTTGGGACTGGAAGTGACATGATCTCTGGGGCAGAGCCGGAAGTGATGTTGCCGGGATCAGAAGTGACATCATCGAGGGTGCCGGAACCTGGTGGGATTTCCTGGGAATGGTCTGCAAGTAACTGAGAAAGACAGTTAGCACACCCCACCACCCCCTGGTCGGTGGTATAATTACCATTACTCAGGCCCTTTAGCTGCCTCCTACTCGCACATGTGTGACAAGATCCAATTTTGTATGTTACCTCTGAGGCCTATGGCTTCTAGTTTCAGAATGAATCTTTTGTGTGGGATGACTGTATCAAAGGCTTTTTGAAAGTCTAGGTTATTTATGTTGTATGTTTTGTTTTTGTTAACTATTCCTGTTGCTTCTTCAAACAAATCTAAAAGGTTGGTTTGGCAGGACTTCATCTCATAAACCCATGCTGGCTGCTATTATTTTATTTTTGTTTAGGTAATGTTCTTATTTATTTTGTATTATAGTTTCCATAATTGTGCATGTCACAGAAGTAAGACTGATTGGTCTATAATTACTAGGATCCATTTTGTCTCCTCTCTTGTAGGCTGGAGACACATTTGCAACAGGTAGTTCTCCTTCCTGAAGTGATTGCTGAACTATGCCTAATAAAGGTTTATAGATTATGTCTTTCATTTCTTTTGATACAATTGGTAAGATCCCATCAGGCCCAGTGGTTTCATTGGTCTTCAACGTATTGAGGGCTTGAAGCACATCTAACTCTTCTATTTTAAAATGTATGAGCTCAGATTTTGTTTTTACTTCTGCATGAGGCATTCCACTCATTTCTTCCTTATAAGTACTTGGGTGAAACCAGACTTTCTCTGACCCAGATGGCAATACTAGTAATAATACTAACTTAGTATTAATTCCAGCATTGTCTTAAATATGCTTACATGGTTGCTTCCTCTTCCATTCATTTCTGGAGAAGTGCATTTTATGTTTTTTTTTTGTATGTTTATGGTTAATTTAAGAGAAACAGCTGGAAAAGTGTGCTTCTGTTTGTGCTGCTTGTACCCTCACCTGCATCTGGATCACTTGCATTGGGCATATGAGTGGCTCTCTGACAAGTAAAAGAGGAAAATATGAAAAATATACAAGTTGATATAACACCTCTCAATGTAAATTTGAAACAGTAAACTAAGTCATAATTGAAATCCATAGAATGTTTCTGTTTTAAGACAGGTGGTGTGCATGTAGAAAAGAACTGAAAATCTCATACTGACCTATAAGTATTTTGCACACTGCTCTTTGACATTCTTTGATATCCTTCTGCTGCAAAACATTCTGACCTGTCATTTTTTACACGTCTTAAACAACTATTATCATACACTGATAATTTCTGTACTAGCCGACGCCCGCCAGTGGTGTAAGAATAGGAACGGAAAACGGTGAGGAAGGAATTCAGAAATCAAGAAGAAATAAATACTTCTTGAAAGACGCAGTGTGCATGTAGAATTTCCGGCCAAGCAGGATTACACGTGAAAGTGATAAATAAATCAGGCTTTCCGAATTTACGTACTATGGCCATGGCATCCTGATAGTTTTGTTGCATGTATCTTGGACTTCCTGGAAATGTGGACGGTAATATGATCATTTTGCCTACATGTACGTTATTTTCAGCATTTGCTTGCAGTGCGTCTGATACTAGTTCCACGCGCAGATCTTGTTGATGTAATCTGAGATAATTGAGACGCGCGCCCTCTGTTTTAATATACGCATCTACGACGTACTGTTGGAATAGTTTGCCGCTGGAGTGCAAAATACTACATTTATTCATCATTGCTAATCTGAACGCGTAAAATTGGCATTGAGTAAGCCTTATTCGCTTGGCGGTTCTTTTATCGGGAACATGTTGTAAATCTTTGTGCCAGCCAATGTCTCCGTAAGGGAATAAAAGTGGGTAAACCATAGGATCGCAATTCATATTGAGCGTGGAAATCCGTTTACAGGAGTTGCCTATGGGATAGATGCAAATGTCCCTTTCGGCAGGTGTTTCGCCATCTTCTCCGACGAAAATCACTGCAACATCGGTGTGACATGTCGGGGCATTGTATCGTCGTAAATCCTGCCTAGGGTTTTCCTTGAAAACCATTTGTACAGATGCTGTTGGATTGGACTGAGCGATTTCATGCATGTGTTTGTATGATTTAGCGAAGGGGTTGATGGTTCTGAGCATGGAATCTAGCTGGAGAAGTACATTTTCGCTGCATGCAGAGTTTGCTTTATTTTGTAAGCGTACTGCAGTAGCTTGCGTTGTGTCAAAAACATACAACTGTCCATATTCTGGAGAGGTAGAAGTGTTAGCATATAGTGGAGAGATTTGGTGATAAATTTGCCCGTGTATTTTAAAACAGTATGGTCCATGGCCAGGAGGTTGAGTTATCTGTGCACCCATGGAAGCAAACGCTAGAGAAGAGTTGTATTCTCGAATGTGTTCACAATAATTTTTAGCTTTTGATGTTTGCTGTGTAAGAAGCTGTTGTAAAGACACAGGTTGCTATCGCAAAGGCGGTAAAGCTACTTTACCGTTGTGGCAGCCAGGGCCGGATTAAGACGAAATTGGGCCTGATGCTGCAGTGCAAAAAAGGTCTATTTTTTCTCGGCATCATTGGTGCATGTGGGCCTATTTCAGGAATGGGCTTAATGCTGCAGCATTAATAGCACCCACCTTAATCCGGCCCTGGTGTCAGCACCTCAAGTACTTGTTGGATGTATTACGCTCAGCAGGCCAGTATAGTGCATGACATGGAAGAGGACGAATAGGAATCGAGAAATGCCGTGTTGGCTGTGTGTGGGCGGGACCGGTTTTGAAGTGGAAACAGGATGAACCAGATGCGAAATATATATGAGATTATCTATATCTATTATTTATTTATTATATTACACATTTATTGACTATATTTATGTATCTAGATTGCATAATACCATACATTGCATCAATCTTCATATTGCTTACCACACGTCAATATTGCTGCTACTTCTTTGTCTTGTCTTTGCACAATGTCTTGTCTTGTTTGTGTTTTAATTTTAAATCTTAATTTTAATTCTAACTTATTTTTTTATTTGCACTTCATGTTGTTACACTGTGGACCCTGAGCTTCGCAATTTCGTCTATCTGTATACTTGTATATGGTTGAGATGACAATAAAGTTTGCTTTGACTTTGAGGTGGGTTCACAGATTCATCAATGCCTTTCAATATGAGATTTTAAAAACATTTTTCAAAACTTTCAATTTCAAAACTTTGTACAGCATGATCTGTTCAAGGTACCTTAAAGAAATTTGAACCATCACAACAAATGTCTTTGAAGAATGGCAAGTTTCAACAAAGTTAGTCTGCGGGTGATGAAGTTGTTTCATGTGGATAGACAGACCGACAGACATAGCCATCCAAGTACAGGAGGTGCTTCCAGCATTGTATGTAAATGCATCTAAAAAACTCCAGCAGTTTACCAAACATGCTGCTAAAGCTATTGGGGCTGAATTAGATGATCTGGTAAGTGTTTGAAGTGGGTAATGTTGGAAAATCTGGATACACTCACCAATTACATGCAAATCAGGGAGGACAGTCACTTTATTGACCCACAAAACCACTCCAGAAATTGCTTTCTTCACAGTGCCAAATGTCTTTTAGTAAGGAATATTGGACATAATAAAAATTTTAGGAGTGTACAGTTTTTTATGGATCATGTAACTGTTTTAGATAAAACACACTATTAAACTGTTAGAAATATTTGAAAAAGAATATGTTTTCAAATTATCTAAATATTCTAGAATATATGGTGTCAATGAGTGGGCGCTTGGAGGCGCTGTTGCCCCGTGAAACCCAACAAAGAGATGCCGACACAGGTTTAAAAGCACCAAGAAGTAATTTAATTTTCTCCTATACAGTGCCCCAAAGCACCTCCACCACCATAAACAATAATTCTATAATTACAAATACAATAGATAGATAGATAGATAGATAGATACTTTATTAATCCCAATGGGAAATTCACATTCTTCAGCAGCAGCATACTGATACAATAAATAATATTAAATTAAAGAATGATAATAATACAGGTGAAAAAAACAGACAATAACTATGTATAATGTTAAATATTAACGTTTACCCCCCCTGGTGGAATTAAAGAGTCGCATAGTTTGGGGGAGGAACGATCTCCTCAATCTGTCTGTGGAGCAGGACAGTGACAGCAGTCTGTCGCTGAAGCTGCTCTTCTGTCTGGAGATGATACTATTAAGTGGATGCAGTGGATTCTCCATAATTGATAGGAGCCTGCTGAGCGCCCTTCGCTCTGCCACAGATGTTAAACTGTCCAGCTCCATGCCAACAATAGAGCCTGCCTTCCTCACCAGTTTGTCCAGGTGTGAGGCGTCTTTCCTCTTAATGCTGCCTCCCCAGCACACCACTGCGTAGAAGAGGGCACTCGCCACAACTGTTTGATAGAACATCTGCAGCATCTTATTGCAGATGTTGAAGGAAGCCAGCCTTCTAAGGAAGTATAACCGGCTTTGTCCTTTCTTGCACAGCGCATCAGTATTGGCAGTCCAGTCTAATTTATCATCCAGCTGCACTCCCAGATATTTATAGGTCTGCACCATCTGCACACAGTCACCTTTGATGATCACTGGGTCTATGAGGGGTCTGGGCCTCCTAAAATCCACCACCAGCTCCTTGGTTTTGCTGGTGTTCAGGTGTAGGTGGTTTGAGACGGACCATTTAACAAAGTCATTGATTAGGTCCCTATACTCCTCCTCCAGCCCATTCCTGATACAGCCCACGATAGCAGTGTCATCAGCGAACTTTTGCACATGGCAGGACTCCGAGTTGTATTGGAAGTCCGATGTATATAGGCTGAACAGGACCGGAGAAAGTACAGTCCCTTGTGGCGCTCCTGTGTTGCTGACCACAATGTCAGACGTGCAGTTCCCAAGACGCACATACTGAGGTCTGTCTTTAAGATAGTCCACGATCCATGCCACTAGGTATGAATCTAATCCCATCTCTGTCAGCTTGTCCCTAAGGAGCAGAGGTTGGATTGTGTTGAAGGCGCTAGAGAAGTCTAGAAACATAATTCTTACAGCACCACTGCCTCTGTCCAAGTGAGAGAGGGATCGGTGTAGCATATAGATGATGGCATCTTCTGCTCCCACCTTCTCCTGATATGCAAACTGCAGAGGGTCAAGGGCGTGTTGAACCTGTGGCCTAAGGTGGTGAAGCAGCAGCCTCTCCATGGTCTTCATCACATGTGATGTCAGAGCAACAGGCCGAAAGTCATTCAGCTCACTAGGACGTGATACCTTTGGGACTGGGGTGATACAAGATGTTTTCCAAAGCCTCGGGACTCTCCCCTGTTCCAGGCTCAGGTTGAAGATGCGCTGTAGAGGACCCCCCAGCTCCGATGCACAGACCTTCAGCAGTCGTGGCGATACTCCATCTGGACCTGCTGCTTTGCTGGCACGAAGTCTCCTCAGCTCTCTGCTCACTTGCGCTGTTGTTATTATGGGTGGGGATGTCTTTCCTATGCTGGTATCAGCAGAAGGATGTGTGGAGGGTGCAGTACTCCGAGGTGAGAGTGAGAGTGGGTTAGGGTGGTCAAACCTGTTAAAAAAGTTGTTCATTTGGTTTGCTCTCTTCACGTCTCTCTCAATGGTGGTACCCCGCTTCGAGCTGCAGCCAGTGATGATCTTCATCCCATCCCACACTTCCTTCATGCTGTTATTCTGCAACTTCTGCTCCAGCTTTCTCCTGTACTGCTCCTTCGCCGCCCTGAGCTGGACTCGGAGTTCCTTCTGCACGCGCTTGAGCTCATGCTGATCACCGTCTTTAAAAGCCCTTTTCTTCTGATTCAAAAGGCCCTTGATGTTACTTGTAATCCATGGCTTGTTGTTAGCATAGCAGCGTACTGTTCTTACAGGAACTACAATGTCCATACAGAAGTTGATGTAGTCAGTAGTGCAGTCAACAACTTCCTCAATGTTCTCATTATGAGATCCCTGCAGGATATCCCAGTCTGTAGTTCCAAAAAGTTCTCTCAGAGTATTCTCAGCCTCCGGGGTCCACTTCCTGAATGATCGTGTGGTTACAGGTAGGACTCTAACTTTTGGTTTATAGTGAGGCTGAAGCTGAACCAGGTTATGATCTCCTTTCCCAAGCGCAGGCAGCGGGGTGGCGCTGTATGCATCTTTAACGTTTGCATACAGTAAATCAATAGTCTTATTTCCCCGGGTGTTACAGTCCACATACTGGGAGAATGCAGGCAATGTTTTGTCCAGCGTCACATGGTTAAAGTCTCCAGCGATTAGCACAAGCGCCTCAGGGTGCTGCGTTTGTAACTTAGCAACAGCGGAATGGATGATGTCACTCGCTGACTCCACGTCTGCCCGAGGAGGAATGTATACAATAACAACAATGACATGTCCAAACTCTCTGGGCAAATAGTAGGGACGTAAACTTACGGCCAACAGTTCGATATCCCTGCAGCAAGTGGAGATTTTGACGTTAACATGTCCAGAGTGACACCACCGTGTATTAACATAGAGAGCGAGTCCTCCTCCTTTGTGCTTACCACAGGTACTTGCATCTCTGTCCGCTCTAACTGTGCTAAACCCGGGTAGCTCCACGTTGGCATCTGGGATGGTGTTATTTAGCCACGTTTCGCAGAAACACAACAAACTGCATTCTCTGTAGGTTCTGACATTTTTCACCAGCGCAGCCAGTTCGTCGATCTTATTTGAGATTGAGTTTACATTCCCCAGAATCACAGAAGGCACCGAAGGCTTGAAACGCCACTTTCTCGCAAGCCGCTTCTTTTTTAGCTTAGTGCCGGCTCTGCTGCCACGATACCGCCTTCTTACCTCGTCGGGTAAATATGGAACCACACCGGCACTGGCATTTGTTCTCAGCGCCCGAAGTTGAGTACTTGAATAGGCGAGTCTCGGCGTGTTAAAATCCATGCCCACGTTGTAAAAGTAAGTGTGTCCAGGGAAGGAATCAACATAAAATAAAGTAATAGGAGTGATCAATAAATAAAAATAAAAAAATAAAAGTAGAAAAGTACACATACATATACAGTCATACACGGAGCTGCTGAAAAGGCTGCCACTCACGGCGGCGCCGGATGCACCTCCTTTCCTCCTTTCCTCCCAGCAGCTCTGTCACACTCCCTCCCAACTCCAGCTCAATTGCTGGGTCTCCCATAGTCCTTAATATAGTCCTTGACCTGGAAATGTTCCTGTCCTTCTGTCCATGTGATTTAATAGCACTTCCAGGTCAGATGAAGACTTGCATGTTTCTTCAGCCTGGAAATACTTCTGTGCTTCCGTCCCCGTGACTTGGGAGTACTTCCGGGCTAGAGGGAAAATAAAAATCCCCGCATCTCCCTGCAGCGTCACACGATGGCACCCATGGCACCCAGCAGGGCTGTGAAGCCGAACTCCATCTCCCATGGTGCCCTCCGGGAATCCGGGGCACCTCCATGCTGCAGGGAAGACACCATCTAGCATCTTGGATGTGTCGGCCGGGATAAGCTGCCGGTCATCCATCACACTGGGTAAGTCTGAACTGTCCTGTCTCTTTTGTTTTTTTAATTTTACTTCTGTCTGTTATTAGATACAACTGAGAAAGCAAATTAAATTTTCCCTTGTGTAAACATAAATGAATAAAATCCTTGAACTTTGGTTAAAATTATTTAGGTTCCGTCTAATTCATTTTTCCACATTTTTTTTCTTTGGATATTAATTTCACCACATTCTCAACATCATTTGGTGTCTAAAGTCATACTTGGCATCCAGGAGCCTTTTCTTGTGAAGCAGGTCACTACACATGTGTCAGCTGATGATATCTCAGATGCTGTTTTATTTAAGACAAGATGTATAGCAGTAATACTCGGAGTACTGCACCCTCCACACATCCTTCTGCTGATACCAGCATAGGAGAGACATCCACACTCATAATTACAACAGCGCAAGTGAGCAGAGAGCTGAGGAGACTTCGTGCCAGCAAAGCAGCGGGTCCAGATGGAGTATCGCCACGACTGCTGAAGGTCTGTGCATTGGAGCTGGGGAGTCCTCTACAGCGCATCTTCAACCTGAGCCTGGAACAGGGGAGAGTCCCGAGGCTTTGGAAAACATCTTGTATCACCCCGGTCCCAAAGGTATCACGTCCTAGTGAGCTGAATGACTTTCGGCCTGTTGCTCTGACATCACATGTGATGAAGACCATGGAGAGGCTGCTGCTTTACCACCTTAGGCCACAGGTTCAACACGCCCTTGACCCTCTGCAGTTTGAATATCAGGAGAAGGTGGGAGCGGAGGATGCCATCATCTACATGCTATACCGATCCCTCTCCCAGTTAGACAGAGGCAGTGGTGCTGTAAGAATTATGTTTCTAGACTTCTCTAGCGCCTTCAACACAATCCAACCTCTGCTCCTTAGGGACAAGCTGACAGAGATGGGATTAGATTCATACCTAGTGGCATGGATCGTGGAGTATCTTAAAGACAGACCTCAGTATGTGCATCTTGGGAACTGCACGTCTGACATTGTGGTCAGCAACACAGGAGCGCCACAAGGGACTGTACTTTCTTCGGTCCTGTTCAGCCTATATACATCAGACTTCCAATACAACTTGGAGTCCTGCCACGTGCAAAAGTTCGCTGATGACACTGCTATCGTGGGCTGCATCAGGAATGGGCTGGAGGATGAGTATAGGGACCTAATCAATGACTTTGTTAAATGGTGCAACTCAAACCACCTACAACTGAACACCAGCAAAACCAAGGAGCTGGTGGTGGATTTTAGGAGGCCCAGACCCCTCATAGACCCCGTGATCATCAAAGGTGACTGTGTGCAGATGGTGCAGACCTATAAATATCTGGGAGTACAGCTGGATGATAAATTAGACTGGACTGCCAATACTGATGCGCTGTGCAAGAAAGGACAGAGCCGACTATACTTCCTTAGAAGGCTGGCGTCCTTCAACATCTTCAATAAGATGCTGCAGATGTTCTATCAGACGGTTGTGGCGAGCGCCCTCTTCTATGCGGTGGTGTGCTGGGGAGGCAGCATTAAGAGGAAAGATGCCTCACGCCTGGACAAACTGGTGAGGAAGGCAGGCTCTATTGTTGGCATGGAGCTGGACAGTTTAACATCTGTGGCAGAGCGAAGGGCGCTCAGCAGGCTCCTATCAATTATGGAGAATCCACTGCATCCACTAAATAGTATCATCTCCAGACAGAAGAGCAGCTTCAGCGACAGACTGCTGTCACTGTCCTGCTCCACTGACAGATTGAGGAGATCGTTCCTCCCCCAAACTATGCGACTCTTCAATTCCACCCAGGGGGGTAAACGTTAACATTTAACATACAAAGTTATTGTCTGTTTTTCACCTGCATTATTATCATTCTTTAATTTAATATTATTTATTGTATCAGTATGCTGCTGGAGAATGTGAATTTCCCATTGGGATTAATAAAGTGTCTATCTATCTAATACTGTCTGTACTTCAGTCTTCTGTCCATAGAATCTCTGAAAAATCAGCATTAAAAATTGAGGTTTAGTTAAGAATTCCAGGGCACCCAGTAAGCACACTGCGCAATCACCAGAGTGTCAGAGCTTTAGATAAATCAAGCATGATCGTCAATACTTTTACTTCTTGGTGAATCAAATATGATCGTCAGAGTGGGGGTTGGGTATATTATCCAGGATCGGCTGTGATCCACCTGTGATGCTGGCAGTGTCAATCTCAATCAGTGCGATCATTGGACTGGCAAATGGGTTTTTTGCAGGGTTGCTGGCAATCCACCTGCGATGCCGCTGCTGTGAATTGAGCCCGATCGTCACAGGAGTGTGGGTTGGGTTGTTTTAGACAGTAAAACCGTCTGGGTCACTTTAATGACAATTGTCTAAATGATTTGACTATAGGCTTTCTGGCTTCCTTCAACAACAGTTAAATAATAACTGTTATAAACTGCAGGGCTCCCAAAACTCAAACAAGCCATCTCACTTCAAGAAGATGGCATCAAAGCTTAAATAAGGTCTAAAACTAGATTAACATTTAGCCTTAAACTTAAGAAACTGGCAGTTTACACAAGCCACTAGCCAAAAGGAACTATGCTTATAAACTCAAAAGAGAGAGGGGACCATAAAACTCCTTGATTCAAAGAACAAAATATTTTTAGTAAAGAATTTAAGAAAAAAACTAGAATAAAAGATATCAAAATATTACTGAACAGACGTAAGTCCAAAGATTAGCCATGTCAACTCTGCAAACTAATAATCAAATCCAAAATATCCATAAGAAGAAGAACTTACAAAACTAAAACCTAATGTCCAAGTTCAAAGGACAGAGGATAAATGATCAACAGAAGTAGGATTAGCTAATGCCTCAGCACAGAACTGAAGAAACTAAATAAGTTGATGGTGATCCCTTAGCCACACAATAAGGGTGCCCCGGCCCCTTAGGCTCAAGACACAAAAGGCAAGCAACTGCTGTAAATTGAAATATTTAATACATAAAAATAAATACAGAAAACAATATTCAATAAAGAGGTATAAAATTTGAAAAATAAAATGACAATTGCATATTTAGAATCATTAATCATCAGAGTATAGGAGTCAGGTGGAGAAGTTTGTTTCTTGGTGCAAAAAGAATTATCTGCTTCTTAACATCAGCAAAACCAAAGAACTGGTTATTGACTTTTGTTGCACCAAGGAACCTCTTTATCTGGTTACTATTCAAGCAGTGGATGCAGAAGTGGTCCACTCCTGCAAGTATTTGGAGGTCCAAATTATTGACAGGTTGAACTGGTCTCGTATAATAGAGAAACTATAGAAGAAAGGGCAGAGCATGCTCTTTTTCCTAAGTAGATGCTTTCCTTTAATGTGGGTAGTGACATCCTTCACATCTGCTATAATTCTGTGATGGCCAGCGTGATTTACTGCACTATGGGGTGCTGCAGGGTTGGGGTAAATTCAGGAAGGAACTCAGCAATTCCAATTTAAAACAAGGAAATGGAATTGGAATTCAACAACAACTACAGGAAACTGAATTGGAAATGAGTTGGAGTTTGAGGAAGTGAAATTCTACCAAATTCCATTTTTTGCTGTTTCTGAGCAGTTATTTGGGATTTTATTTATGGTGCCTTACAAATACTAAGTAATGTATGAAAAATAGCTGATGAAATGTAAGTAAATAAAACTGAGAACTGTACATTAACAATTGATAAATGATGAGCGACACTGGCTATAGGTATCTAAATACTGTTAATACTAGTATATGATTACTAGTTCAATGTGATTTTGAATTCAATACTGACATTCCAATTCAGTTCCAATTCCACTTCACTTCAGCTGCATGCAATTCTAATTCCAATTCCATTAAGTGAAGAGGAATTTAACATGCCTTCTCAATTCAATTCATGAATGGCCCCAACTCTGGTGTGCTGGGCTGGTTACATCACTTCAAGAGAGGCCCACGGAATCAATAAGCTAATTAAAAAGGCATACTTAGTTACACAAAGCATTATGGACCCCCTGGTGGTCGTAACAAAGGAGACAATTAAAACAAACCTGACTGCCATTATGAACAATGCTGCACATCCTCTCTCTGAACACTGATACTGAGGACATTCAGGCAACAAATCATTCAGCAGAAGTGTATCAAGAAATGCGACTGGGGATCCTTTACACCAACAGCAATGTGTCTGCATAATGCCACACTGGGTTTTCTTTCTTTTTAATTTTGTTGCTTTTTAATCATTCTGGCATGTGTTCAGACAATAGTGTGTGTATATATTTATTTATTTTTCTATATATTTAAAGAGCTTCTGTAAACAGCTCAATTTCCCTCTGGAGATAAATAAAGTTCTATCTATCTATCTATATCTATGAATTTACAAAAGACAGTAAAATAAATAAATAACAAGAAAGACACTAAAGCCTGTCAATAACATAATAATAATAACATATACAGATGAAAAATAAATCTTCAAGATTGGGTGAGCCTAGGCCTACCCATAATGTTACCGATGGACTACATTCATCCTCAGTGTAAATAAAACATGTTCTGGAGACAACATCTGGGCTTTCTAAAATATCAATAACAATGTTTTCCCAACTAATAACAGTCTCAATTGTCCATACTCTGTGTAATACAGAAAGCTGAAATTCCTCAATTTAGGGGGATGGAAAGAACCTAGCAGTTTATCCAATTGTATGCCTATACAAAATTTTGTTTCAGAATTTCAGTACAATTTGCAAGCATATCTTTAGCATCCAGAAAGGATAACATAAGTCTAAACTTGTATGCCATGATGATCCTATTTTGATATGGTAAACCCATCTATCCATCCTTCCATTGTTCCTATTACAGCAACAGCAAGTACAAGATACAAACCAACTCTCAGTGTGGTGCCAGAGGATTGCTGACCTCACTTATACACACACACCCACAAACTCACACATTTAAATTGAGTCAATTAAGAGGTGCTAATCCACCAAATACACATATCTCTGGGGGAGGGAAACCTCTAACAATCAGAGAACAACCCATAAAAACAAGGTTTCAGGCAAGGATTCACACCTAGAATTCTATAGCTGCGAGGCAGCAACACTAGCCTCTGCTCCACTGCACAGTCTGTGTGTTAAGTGACTGATGGTATTTCATGGATTTGAATGAGCTGATAGATAAAAAAATCTGATTTCTTTCCTAGCGCTTCACAAAGGAAGCACATCTTATCAAAAACATTTTCTTATCATTACTGCTAGGTTTCAGTTCTCATCTTTCAAAATAAGCCCTTCTAGGGTCTACTGTACCCATTAGACAACAGCATCCTTATACTTAAAATGACATCAACTGCTTCCATAAATCCACTTTTCTTCATATGACTTCAAGATTCCTAAAAAGTCTTACTGTATTATAATCTGTTAAGGATGCTATAAAAATAAAAACTTGAATGAATGATGATATAAGCCTGGACTTCAACCTTTTTTTCATTCTGTTGTAAAAGTATAAAATTAACTTTTGTGGACCAGTGCTTGTACCCTTACAATGTAAATGACATTCCCTTTGTTAATAATGTTTAGAAATGTTCTGTACTGCTCTATTTGGATAAGCATTTACAAGTAAATGGCTGGATGTATACAATTGAAAGCTTATAACATCAGTCGTTTTGTCTCTCTAGTGGCAGAGCACTGGAGAGAAAAAAAAGATCCCATCATTTTAACGTCATATTAGAAAGAATAATAATAATAATATGGTATAATTACTACTACTTACTTTTATGAACTGCCACATATGACATAATTATGGGCAAAAATATGCAGCATTCTTATTGTAGCATAAAAAGAACCGCCTGTGTAATCTGGCAGAGCTACTCTGCAGTATCATTTCAGGTTCATCGGAAGTACACAGAAAAGCCTCAATATAATATTCTTTTATATCAGTTGTAGACCATCTGTCATCATATTTGCCAAGACAGAAGTGTAAAACATATTCTATAATGATGATCTAAAAGATAACAGATAAGAAGGCATATGTTATGAAATACAAACGGCACTTGTGTTTCACAAATGGGGCCTAAGCATAAGAAATTCTTTTAATAACCAATAAGCTGCACCATGGCAGGCTGCAACAGGTTCTGGAGTGAATTTGAAGGCAAGTGTAGGTGTTTCTGTAAACTTGTATTTCAGACACAAAAACATTTTTTACATGGAATGGATCTTAAAAAATAACAGTCAAGAGTTTTTTCTTTAGCATTACATTAAGATCAAGTAATAAACACACAAAAATCCCTGCTGCAAACATAAAACCCCATTTCCAAAAAAGTTTGGATACTCTGTAAAATTAAAATAAAAACAGTATGCGAAGAACCCTGTATTTAATCGAATAGAGTTCAAAGACAACATCTCAAATGTTGTCAAACTGAGAAATTGTATTGTTTTTTAAAAGTATATGCTAACATGTTTCAAAAAAGTTGGGACAGTGTCATGTTTCCCACTGTGTTGCATCTCCTCTTCTTTTAACAATAATCTGTAACCATTTGGGCACTGTGGTGACCAATTCCTATAATTCTGAAAATGACATGTCATCCCATTCTTGTCTGAATTAGGATTTCAGCTGCTCAACAGTTTGGGGTCTCCTATATTGTATTTTTCTTTTCATAATGTGCCAAATGTTTTCAATGGCTGACAGGTCTGGACTGCAAGCAGGGCAGTTTAGCACTCTTTTACTATGGTGCCATGCTGCTGTAACACATGAAGAATGTGGTTTAGCATTGTCTTGATGGGATAAGCAAGGCTTTCCTTGAAAAAGACATTGTCTGAAAGGCAGTATATGTTGTTACAAAACTTGTACATATCGTTCAACATTAAGGTGCCTTTCCAGAAGTGCAGGCTACCCATGCATGTCCATTAATGGATGGATCATGCATGCTGAATTTTGAACTGTGCACTGATAACAAGCTGTATAGTCCTTCTCCTCTTTAGCTCAAAGCACAGGGTGTACATGATTTCCTAAAAGAATTTCAAATTTTGATTTGTCAGACCACAGGATACTTTTTCACTTCTCCTCATTTCATCTTAAATGAGTTCAGGTCCAGAGAAGGCAGCAGTGTTTCTGGATCATGTTTAAATAAGGTTTCCTCTTTACATGGTAGAGTTTTAACTTGCACTTGTGGATGCAGCAATGAATTGTGTTCACACACAATGTTTTACACAAATGTTCCTGAGCCCATCTTGTGATTTCCACTTCAGAATCATGTCTGTTTTTAATGCAGTGCTACCTGTGGGCCCAAAGACCATGGTCATCCAATACCGATTTGTGTCCTTGTCACCTGCGTACAGAGATTTTTCTGAATCTTTTAATGATATTATGTACCATAGATGATGCAATTCCCAAATTCTTTGCAGTTTTATGTTTGCAGAATGTTATTCTTAAAATGTTCCACTGAGTGTTTTCATTTTTTTTTTTTAGCAATACAGAATTTTTCCAGTCTTTTGTTACACTGTCCCAACTTGTTTGAAACGTGTTGCTAGCATCAAATTGAAAATTAGCACATATTTTGCATAAAACAATACAATTTCTCAGTTTCAACATTTGATATATTGTCTTTGTTTTATGTTCCATTAAATAGAGGTTTAAATAATTTGCAAATCGTCACATTCTGTTTTCATTTACAGTTTACAGAGTGTTCCAACTTTTTAAGAAAAGATATAAATCAACAAAACAATATACAAAAATAGAAACTGTCAACCTAGTTGAACACATTTGTGAACCTGTTTTTTTCTATAAGGAGGTTCAATTTAATTAATTTACATTCAGAAAATACACTGTAAAGTAGCTGTTAATTACAATTTGATTATTATACAGTAAGCATTTCCTGTTGGCTGTTGTCCAGTCCTGCATTATGCTTTCTTTTTTCTAAATTCTACCTATCCATCATTTTTCCGATCCTGCTTATATGACTCAAGGTTACCAAAGCTCAGGTCCTATTCTGGCTGCGTCAGCACAAGTCTCCAAGCCTACTTACAGTTACTAATCACCTAAAGCCAATGTCATATTACATAACTTCTAGTCATGGGGCATGTCAAACCTGAGGATCGCAGTTGCTGACCTCATTGCCCGAGCATGTCAGATTACACAACTAGATAGATAGATAGATACTTTATTAATCCCAAGGGGAAATTCATATACTCCAGCAGCAGCATACTGTTAAAAAAAGAAAATTATTAAAGAGTAATAAAAATGTAGGTAAAAACAGACAATAGCTTTGAATAATGTTAACGTTTACCCCCCCCCCATGGGGTGGAATTGAAGAGTTGCATAGTGTGGGGGAGGAACGATCTCCTCAGTCTGTCAGTGGAGCAGGACAGTGACAGCAGTCTGTCGTTGAAGCTGCTCCTCTGTCTGGAGGTGATACTGTTTAGTGGATGCAGTGGATTCTCCATAATTGATAGGGGCCTGCTGAGCGCCCGTTGCTCTGCCACGGATGTCAAACTGTCCAGCTCCATGCCTACAATAGAGCCTGCCTTCCTCGCCAGTTTGTCCAGGCGTGAGGCGTCCTTCTTCTTTATGCTGCCTCCCCAGCACACCACTGCGTAGAAGAGGGCATTCGCCACAATCGTCTGATAGAACATCTGCAGCATCTTATTGCAGATGTTGAAGGACGCCAGTCTTCTAAGGAAGTATAGCCGGTATAGTTATAGTTATTATTAAGTATATTTATTGCAGGGTATGCCAAATTTGATGACTGTATGATGACTTTCCATTACAGGTTCATATTTCCAAAGTATTGCAAGCTTGTCCCTTGTGCCAATACTGTACTGACATACAGACCTGATGCCGGTGCAAAGGCATTAAAAGGTACAGGAAATTTAGTCACAATCTTTGCCCCTTTCTTCATTTCTTCCACTCTGTTGTGGTAGGTAAAAAAATGAAATCAGACAGATGAGTCTCTCTTCTGTTATCCCGGTCCAAAACACCTGTGCTCCTTATTCATTGTAACTGCACTGTAAGTACTATACTTCCGGCTGAGCCCTTGTTGGTGGTGAGCTTTTGCATACACAAACCCCACCCCTATAACTTAAAGACTTTTGCTGAAATGAGTCGCAGACTAGCTGGACTGAGTTGCTGGATGTGGTGGTCATGGGAGTGTATCGCTACTGTTCTCTGACTCGCCAAATTTATTCAAGCAAAGTCTGCAAGTGAAAATCACTGTAACAGTCCTGTAATGTAACATGGCCTTTCCTAAATGTCCTTGGGACATGAATGAAAACCCAAAGAGGATGCATGCAACCACATGGGAATAATATGCAACTCCCACACAGTGCCCAGGGTTTTGGGGCCATGATGCAGTATTCCTAGCCATCACTCTAATACCAAACCCTCAGCTCTATCATGTAATGAATTAAATGAGTGAGAAATCTGGAAGGGGGCAGCTTGAGAAAAAAAGAAAAAATATATTTAATTATGAATAAACTACAGCAAATAGTACAACTTTTAAATGAGTTCAGTTTATAACTTTTATCAATAGTAATTAATTTTACAATACTGATATAACTTTCAATAAAGACAATTAATCATGAAGCGGAAGTGCTTATCTTGCTACAGCATGACCATTTCATAATTAAGATTTCACATCAAACATTTTGATCGACTTTTACATTTTTTATTACTCTTTCATTTTATTCAGATATATTGCTGGAAACTTGCCTAATCCATTTCAGGTTACAACCCATGGTGTACAGTGGCAAAGTAGTTAGTTCTGATGCAGTAGATCCAGTATCCTGGCTGCCAGCTACACATCTGGTCTTTGAGTGGTGGAGTTTATATGTTCACCTTGAGTCTAGTTGTCTTTCTTCTCCCCACTGAAGTCTTCCTCCACACCCCCAAAGACGTACATGTTAGGTTAATTGGTGATTATTATCATACTGTATATCTTTTATAATCTGTTATTCGTTTGGAAAAAATATGTGCAACTTTAATCTTCCTAATTGGCATAGCATATAAATATATTATTTCACTTTCCTCATTTGTATCTTATACTGTTTTCTGGTGTTTGGTTTTCCTAAAATATTACCTAAAATACTATCCTTATTCAGTCTATGATTTAGGCCGTTTTTTCTAGTTAAAATTATATAATCAATTATCTTAATGACAGAGGTCTCTTTTCTATATCTAACAATAGCTATGATAATCTATTGTTTAATGTTCACACGCAAGCAATAGGAAAGTGGTTTCAAAAGTTCAGTGCATCTTCACTTTAAATTTCAAAAAAGATAATGAGTACATTTGAATGATTACATGTTTATCATCTCCCATCCCTATCAATGCATTTTTGACACAATTTCAAAAGTTTGAAGGTTGCCTTGCCCCACAACTCTGATTTAGCCATGACCAAAAGTTGACATATTTTTCCCTGGACAGCTTCATTTCCCTGTCACATGTTGATTCTCTCTGATGAGCTCATTGATTTTTTTTTTTGTCGTTCTTGGCAGACAGAAGACCTGTGGTGACCCTCTACATTGTTGAAAGATGATGTCTGTATTTCTGTCTTTAAAGTACTTTATTCATTATTTAGCACTCTTAGTGCCCATACAGGCATCTCCAAATACATGTTAAAATCATGCATTAATGTCAGGTGATAGGATTTTCACCTTCACAACAAACTCAATAACTGCACATTGTCAAAAAAAGTCTTCATCAGCAATTTTCTCATTTTAAATTATAAAGACATAACTGAGGTAGTTGATGTCATTTTTCACTCAAACATGAGACAAATTGAAAATTACACTTAAACATACAGTATATACATCAACTTTATGATGCTGCTTATCTAGTGCAGGTTCACGGGACAGATGGAGCCCATCTTAGCAGTTATCGCACACAAGGCCTGAACAACAGTTGGACATGGTGCCAGCCCAACATAGAGTGAAAACACACACATACAAACAAACATGCCCTCATACAAATTTAGCAGTTCCAAAGTATTTCTTTGAACTATGGATGGAAATTGGAGCACCAGGAGCAAACTCACATGGATACAGAGAGAACATGAAAATTACAAGTAGAGAACACCAGTGGTCCGAACCCTGCTCTTCTTGTTGAGAGGTAGTAGCGCTAGCACTGCACCACTGTATTGTCCCACTTAACCCTATATTTCTTTAAACATTTGTGAAGTTTCTGTATAAAACAAAAACTGGATATTCATTCATGCCAATGTATAGCATACCTTATTACTGTATAATTATGCTTGATGTTTTGAGAACAGTATATTATTTGATACCTTCAAAAAATTAACAAAATAACTTGAATCATCCACTGACAGAAGATAGACAGTACCATATAGTGTACAACCTATTTTAATGAGACACAAATAGAAAGAAGTGCTAATAAACAGTATAGTACTACAGCTTTCACTACTGTTGATATGTGGTGCAGTCATCTTAGATTCTGAAGTTGGGGCTGCTGTGGCTCTCCTGACTCTTTGAGTAGGAAATCTGACTTAGGGGTTGTACCAGTTGAAACTTCCTACTTGGAACCTGGAAATTATGACTTTCCAGTTCAAATGTAAGGCAGCATTAGGATCCTGGGAAGTATTTTCTCACTAACCTATCATTCTATTAGCTTTCTGACCAGGTAAGTAAACACCATCCTTCCCAGCCTGTATGCCAGCCAACTTCTACCTTCCATTACAGCAAAAACAGAAAATACAGTAACAGAATAGGTAACCATATGTTTTGGATTCTGCAAAGCAATTTATGCATCAACCAATTTTAATAAAAAAGGGATGAAGACAATGAGTTCAGATCCAGGGCTACTCAGCATCTCCTTGGAGTGTGCACGTTCAATCGATGACTAGGCACCAGCCTGACATACCATCATACTGAGCTAATTGACAGTCACCAGTTAATAAAACCTGAACATTTTGAGAAAGACAGAGTAAATGTGGTGTTCCATTTTAGAAAGCAATATTAAAAGCTAACTTTCAATGGTATCAATGAAGTGGATAAGAGCACAGGTAATCATGTGAACAAAATGTTGACTAATCATTGTGCCTTTGGTGATACCTAAACAGGATCTGTCGTTACTTTTTTAATTCCACAAACCATGACACCAAGCAATGGTGATATATGCTTTTTGGTAGTGGTCATTGATAAAGCGCTTTCTCAAAGTATTCTATAGAATCATCACTGAAGATGAATCAGCAACAATGTGCTTCCCAGTATTGTCATTAGGAGTGAAGGTTAATGTAACTGATAGCCTGTCCATTGAATATTTTGGTTATGCAGATGTTTCTCTAATTCAGTAATTGTTATTTGGCATCATTCTCAATCTTCCCTGTTGTTCTTCTGAATATTACACGCCTAATTTTACAAGTGTCTATCTCACTGGCAACTTACTGGACAATACCTGCTTCACAGAGGGAGCAAACTGTCCATATCATTCTTCAGCATTTTGGATAGACATGCCACCCTCATGAATGCCAATGACCCCATCTCTCAAAAACATACCACAGGTATTGAAGCTTTCTCCCATCTTCTTATATGATCTTTTGAGGAACACATTTGTACAATATTTATAACTCAAACTTCAATTAAGTATTTGTTTTACACAGTTAAGCACTGAGTCCACTGCCATAACTCACAGTACCTAACTTGATCACCTCTACAAATACTGTAATGTATACAATGATATGTGATCACTGACAAAAGTATCTATAGTATATGTTTTATGAATGTGAAAACTGATGAAAACTGGATAACGCTTTCATGGGATGTTGCAGTTTCGATTTTTTGCAGTGTGTAATTAAGCTTATGCTCAGTTTCAATTGTTCACTACTACAAAAAGGAAATTTCAAACACTTGAATATGGGCTAAAGAGAGTCAATGACTGAGCACTTCTTTCAATACCCAAAGCCTTTTAAATGAGATGGCTACAAGCTAACAGTGGAAGACACCAACCAGGGTGTCCAACAGTCACGATGATGAGCACATCCCACAAGGTTTCCTCACAGTTTGCCTTTGGTTTTGCTTCATTTTTTTTACTTTTTATTTTATTTATTTTTTTCTTAAATGGTTGCAAGCTGAGAAAAAATTAAAATAGTCATCAGTTAACTTGCTACCATTTCACTGTTTGTGTGGTTATGACTTTTGTCAAAATAAAATGTTTAGAAATAAATAAACTGAAAGTTAATGGATTGAGGGGTACTAGTAGGAAGAATGAGTATAGTTTAAAAAATTGGATTGTTGAAAAAACTACAGCCAAAGCTAGAAAAAAAAACAGAATAACCCTGATTCTGATGAATGCTGCCTTATTCTTTTCCAAAACAAAGGTACATGAGATTCATCAAGTTTTACTTCTTTTAGAAAGCAGCCATGATTCATCTGTGTTAAAAAGTTAGAAATTCCAAATATTGCACCAAGCAGTAGGTGGTGCATCCAGTTATGTTAAATTACATCTTTCATCAAATGCTGCATACTACCACCAAGCCTTGGTCTGTCTGTAAACCCTCACATGAAACAATTACCTCATATTTAAATTATCAGGAAACTCAAGTCATTTCTGGCTTATAACTCTTATTTTTTATATATTTTCAATGTATGTGCACACATCGACAAACACACACACAACACATACACACGCACACACACAGTTCACATATATTATTATAATTTAAGAAAAGCCAAGATAAGAAAATTGTATAGAGGTTTGCTGGAATGCAAGAATTTGCTGAATTCAGATGTGAACATTTAACTTATGACCAAATACATTAAATTCAAATCCACTTTTGTTACTAAATGGATAATTTGTTACTACGGTATGACATGATGTTAGGCTGAATGACAACTATAAATTGGCTCAGTATCCATGAGTACACCTCTGTCCATTGTTTGCTCCTACAATGTAGCCATTACTATCCAAATAAGATAGACTTGATTTGACCGTACTATAAAAAGCCTCTAAAAATGCCAGATAGTTGCATTTAGAAAACATGTGACACTTCAATGGCCAATGTGAAGACCAGAAGCCTTATATCTTTGGTTGAACCATTGCTTTCCTTATTAGTTTTCTTCAATTTGTTTTCCTTTTATTCATATTTACTTTCTTAACCAATTACTGTATTAAATCCAGCACAGTTTAAAGCACTGCCGTTGACGGCGAGAATGCACAGAAGTGTTGGGGTACCACCTGGGTTGCCCCTTTTAATATTTACTTTGGATCTTTATACTCCAAGTTGCTTTTTCATTTCATCCCATGGCTCAATCACGTAGCCTGCCTATTTTCCAACTAGTAAATAGTTTAAATAAATTTTAATTTTGTAAGTAAAATATAATAATACTTTCCTTTGACATTTTTAATATCTATTACTTGTACCCTTTGTTTAAGTGACCCTTTGATTTTATATATTGTCCCCTATAAAAGTATGTTTCTCTTCAAGTCATAATTTACCATGTTATAATTCAAATATGAAGATACTAAATAGGCACTGTATCCATTTGAATTAGCATCGATGTAAGAAGGCAGAACATTACTTATTTACAAAAAAGATCAGCAACAATAGAAATGTCTAGAAGCTCTTACCAAAAATGCTTTCACTCCTTCCAAAGTACAGACAATTACAGAAAAAAAAGACCAAACATAATTATCTTCATTTATGAGCGACAACAATATGATATTACAATTATCTACTGCAATTACCAAGCGAACCTGTTTCATGTGCATTATGTTGCAGCTGCAAATGTAATTTAATTGCTATGAAATTATTGCAGGTGAAAACTTTGTGGAGTCATGTAATAAAGTGGTTTACCCTCTAAAAAATTTCACAATACACACTGAATAATTAAAATACTTAATTTTACTTAATAAGACAGTTGGAATTCATCTCTAGCTATTTAATTTTGCAGTTTTTTTTTTTCTCAGAACCAAACTCAAAATAGGAAAACAATGAAAATGATTGAACACCTACATAATTATTCGGGCATCTATTAAAGAAAAGTTGCCTATTAAAGAAACCTGATGATAGCAAAAAAGGCCGAATAAGGTTTTATATAAACCATATACATCTAGTTTTTCTAACATGTTACTGACTAACATTATAATTTCTAACAAAGAGCAATTCTCTTTAAAAGTAAGACAAATCAGGAATGCATAAAATATTTATTTACAGGATGTTTAATAATGAGAATTAATAATGTGACAGGTATGCTAACCAAACTACTTTGGATCAAAGTACTGAAGACAAAATATATTTACTTAAATAGTCATTTGTAAGCAATAATTTTACTCTGTTTTAATGATGTCTTATCTCCAGAATGCGACGTTAAAGATTTTGATGACAGAGACATAAAGCACATAATTAGTGTCAAAATAACAAAATCCTCAAAGTGTGGAGGATGCATGTTACCAATGTCACTAGAAAGAAAACCACTATGAATAGGACTAAATAAATATTACAAAATCTTCCGTTACAGTGCCATTAAAACATACTCACTCAGTTTAAAGAAGCTCAGTTATAAGGATATAAAAACAAAAGTGCAATAGATTCAACTAAATCAATTAGAAATTGAAAAAAAATGAATGAGATTATGTGAGCAAGTGTGGCCTGTAATGGACATGCACCCTTTCTAAGTCTGGTCCCCGACTTGTACCAGATGATGCCACAATTGGCATCAGTTAACTGTAACCTTGAATGGGATAAGTTGCTTCTAATAATTAATGGAATTAATATTTGGTTCCTTATAGTTTTACCCCTTGAGATTATTTTGGCAGGGTTGGTTTTGCCCATCCATTTTATTCAGTAATCACTTGGGCCTGTTGGTGAAGAGCAGTTTTCTGCTCCTGCTACACAGTTTGGATTGTGCTGCATTCTGAAAATGTTTGAGTCTCTTTGGATTCTTAACTTTTTTCATTTGTACACCATTGTGTGTTTTGAGTCACTGCCTTGCTGCAAAGACAAATCTTCTCTTGCTGAATCCATAATATTTTTTTTCCTGCATGACTGTATCTTACTTTGTTGTATTCATTTTCCCCACTTTCTTATCAGGTCTTGTTGGCAATGACAAAGGAAACTACCCCCAGAAACAACATACTCACAACATGATTCTGTATGGTACATAGGATAACACATTCATGTCAGTAATATCATGTACTGTTTAGAGTTGAGACCATAAGAATTAATTTTAGTCAACTTAATCTTGGGAATCTTCTTGCAAACTGTAGTCAAACTATGATGCTTTTTTAAGCATTTTTTTCACATGAAATCCCATGTTATGAAGGAAACAAGAAACTGCTGCTGATTGTTTCTTTCAGTTATTTGAAGACTGTCATGCCATTAGATTTGTCTTAGATGTCTGGGTAATCTCCTTCCAACACCATCCAGAAACGTAGTTTTGGAGGGTTGTGTGTTCTACCAGAATTCACTGTTTTGTCATATTTCCTGCATTTTTATGAGTTCCATTGTGTTGCTGGGAACTTTCAATGGCTCAGAATTGTTTCTTTACTCTTTTCCTGACTAGTGCTTAACCTCTGCTTTGTGTCTGGAGCTGTAATATTTGACAGACAGGCATAGATTCACAATCATCCCCAATTTACTTACAGCTCTGTTTGGGCTAACACCCCAGAAAACATTACTGCTTAATCTACTGGGATAATTTACAGTATACTGCTAGCATAACATCTTATCTTGCATCTTATGAAATGGAAGAATCCTACCCACTTACCATAACACAATGGGAAATGGAGGTCCCATTTATTTAAAATAAGTAAAAAATAATAATTTACTTAATAAGGAACAGTTCAAAGATTCATTAGAACCTGGCAGGCTTTCACTAGCACTGCCCTCAATTGCAGATGCTGAACAACTGTTGACATTTTAGAAACTTCAGTCTCTTTGGGTGGTTACTTCATATTAAATATTTTTCTTTGTCTGCATCAGATGGGTAGAAGAAGAGGAAAGTGACTTAATTTGAATAAGATGATGTACTATGTCTTATTGAACTATAATTTACTCATTTAATACAAACCATATAATCAATAAAATACTTTATAAAAAAGAAATGCAGGAAAGAAGATATGACTCTATGAGAATGTCAATCTCTGCTTTTAATTAATAGCTGATATTATTTAAAGCTCTGTAGATTTTTTGTCTTTGCAGATATAAACATTTTTAAAAATTCAAATGGAGATACTCTTTATTAGCCCCATATCTTGTAAGTCAAAGACAGTACATTTCTGTGCCAGAGGAAAGTGCTACAGTATATGCTCTGCTTAAACTGCTTTAATAAAAATGTTAATATCTTATTAAAATGTCAAAGTATGTAAACAATAATGACAACGTGTTTGAAAAAATAACATCTGCGTCAGAAGATGGTCCCAAGGTGATCACATCTACTACATTTTTATGCAAGTCTAGGCTTGTCTCGCTTGTAGCCTGCACGCCGTCTGCATCGTAAATTCAGGGTTTAATCCTATGGACTCTGCTTTTAAGTTGCACCACTAGTTAACAATCTATTAAAAAACATTTACTGTAATTAGAGGAGGCAGAAAACTACTTTGATTAGAAAAACAGCACAATTTGGAGAAAATGATTATGAAAAATATTAAGTAATATAAATAGTTGAAGATTTTAACAAATAGCAGAACACGTTTAACTGATAAGGCCCTCTTAGGCCATCAGACACCTTCAGCAATGATAACATTATTAATCAAATAAACATTATTAATATATGTCATTAAGTCTGTGAATTTGCAAGAAATATTTAAGTGAGGCAAACCAGCTGTTTTCAAAAAATTACCTTTAATTTTTATAATTCTTGGAAAAACAGAAATTCCAGATGTTAATGTATATTAATGAAATCAATGAGAATGGTTTATTAAAATCATTTAGAAATCTACAGTGAATGTAATGGACTGGATTTCCTGTCTGAATATTTGCTACCTTATTTCAGAAAGAAACATCAAAAATCGTGAAAATACTACTACCAAGGTAGTGTAAAATACCATTCATCAGTTATATTTTCATCCTTCCATCTACCCGCTTTCGTAAATTGCTTAAGCCAATCATGGTGACTGGTATTGTGATATTCGGGCCTGAAAAACTTTAAAAAGGCCTTCATTCTAAAAAAACAGCTCAACAAAACTCATAGCAGGCCTATATTCTCAAAGAGGGACAAAATCTATAAATACCCAAATGGTAGAAGGGATTTATATCAAAAAGCAAAATATGAACAAACATTCAAAAAACCAAACAATTCAACAAAACTTACAAACTCTTTTTTAAAAGGAAAATCCACCAAAAGAAACAGAATACTGGCAGGAGCTAAAAGCTTCTGCGGTGGGTTGTGGAATCCATGGCCTATAGAATAAGTCTGAGGCAGAAAGCATATGTCAGGGGGCCCTTGGGCTTGACATAAATAGAGTAAATAACAAAAACAAGAAACAATGATTACTGAATAATAAACAGAAACTAGAAAAGTTAATGAAAAACAGTTACACAATTACAATAATTAGAGAATAAAAAAATTAACAAAATAAAACAAACAACTACTGTAAGTGTTAAAAAAAAAACCAAAATGATAAAAAAACATGGGTGGACCACAGCAAAATTATAACAATAGGGCAGCTGGAGTTTATCCTGGCAGCATCTGATGAAAGGAGGGAATGCTTAGAAATGAGTCAGCCTTATTAAAAATTATTTTCACCAACAATAATTAACTTTGTCTGACTTCATAATTACATATAGAAAAAACAAAGAGTGCAATAAATGTTTAAAGTACAAAAATAATTTTAACAGACAAGGTGGGGGTTATTTTGGTTGAGAGATTTATAAATGGTTCTAAAAATAAGCACAGCATTTCCTAGAGGGGAATGTAACGCATAGTATGATCATAAACATAATTACAGTGTCTATGCACTATCTTTGTAAATGTGGACAAGCAAACTGCAAATTACTGAACATTACATATTAACAAATACATTATGTACATTGAGTAAATATTACTTGCACACAAGCTATGTTAGAACTGGAGGTAACAGCATTGATTAGTTACTAAGAAACTGGGTTGAAATAACAGAGTGTCAGATTCAATTGCCAAACTGTTGTGTGTAACCTGAGTAACTTACTTAATTCAACTTACTTCAGCATAATATTGCATGTGGAATATGTATTAGCATAAACACATATGAAGAGCACTTAAGAATCCCCTTCCACAGTCTTGTCCTATCTACTATACATGGATCACGAATGGCCTTTTACAAACCAAAATGCTCTGTAGCATTTCACATAGGACTTACACTGGAAAAGACTTGTAGGAATTGGAATCTTTTAACAGTGGATAAAATGCTCAGAAATCTAATATCTGTCTGTTACGGTGGTATCAATGTGTATTTTCTTAGATGTTTAAGAATAGCCAAGTAGCTGTGCATGCAAGGCAAGAACCAATCCAGTTCAATTTTGAACACATTCACATGCCAACATTTACACTCAAACACATCAGGTGCCATTCAAACGACATGTTACCATCAGCTGGTATGTTGTATTGCACAGAATGATGGTGGGTTACATATTGGAATAGCACAAACAAACTTGAATAGAGTACCAGTAATACATCCAGGATTGACCACTGTTTAAATCATTTCCAGTAGTAAACTGCAGGTTTTTACTTTCTCGTATACGAAGTATAGGGAAAGTATTGTAATCGTCCAACGATTTGATGTTGAGATTTTGATGAATGTCAACATTTTAGACCTCCTTGACTTTCTTGTATACGAAGTATAGGGAAAGTATTGGAATCCTCCAAAAATTAAATTTCGTGATTTGGATGAATGTCAACGTTTTAGACCTCCCTGCATCCGAAAATACAATTTTTGGAATTACAGTATGTCTATGTGTCTGTCTACGCGTGTGTGTATGGTATGTGTGTTTGTAGATAAACATGATAACTTGAGTACGCTTTCACTTAGGTCAACCAAATGTTGCATACAAGTATTAGGTACAAAACATATATTTCTTTCAACTTTTGGGCTATTTCCATTAACTGGAAGTGGTACTTTACCTTTTATTCATGCAGTTGCAGAATCCAATTTATTCAACTTTATTTTTATAATAATTGTTCAGTATATTATTGATTTGATTTTATTTGTTGTTGATGGTTCTTTAATGTATATAACATAAAAATACAATCATTGTCTTGCGGTTTACTCCTCAAATATCCATCCCCATATATGAGTATATGAGGAAGTCTAGGGGAGAGCACTCCGGATTTTTGTACATTACATATCATACTGTTTTTAAGGTTTTTGAACTAACTTTAATTGTAATCATTTGTATATTGTCACACTTATTTACATAAAGTATTAGCAATACTTCCCTTCAGAACTGTCACATAACAACGAACTCCAACCTCCTGTGTGACTTGAATGTTATAACTCAAGCATCTCACCCAAAACCCGACACTAGTTGTTTTATGACTTTTCAACTTTTTGGACAATTCACACATCTGGCATGCCGGCTATTCTACAATCAAGGACAACTCAGCACACACATGCAGATTTTTTGGACTGGGATACAGCTTTGCATAAGGGAGCAATAACAGGGGACACTGAAAACCCCCTGTAGCCTCTGATATCATCCTTGAATCCTGTATTAACCAGAGATGTAATAGTGATCAAAAGCAAAAGGAAGTCTAAAACTTTCTGAGAAAACACTATCACGGTCATTAAACCTGTTTTTATATTTTACATTCTGAACACATCACTTTCTTGGAGGAAATGCTTCTTGAATTAGATTAGAACATGACCTTCCATTGTTAAATTTAAAAATTAGTAAATACAAAGGCATGTATCCAAGTGAATGGATGGATAAATGCTCCACTACTACTTTCATGTTTTACTGATATTTAATTGATGTGGGTGAAATGATATCATAGCAAATTTTGCTGTTGTCTCACTGTGCATGGATCCAGGGTTTGATTACCAGCTGGACTACTTCCTACAGAAAGTTTACACATTTTAAATTTGTTTGTGTAGATTTCACCCAAGACTTCAGTTTCTTTTAACTGTACAAAAAGTTAATGTAGTATTCTTAGGTGGTTACTTTCAGGGTTAGCGTGCCCTGTGTCAAGCTAGTTTCTGTCCAAGATTACTTTTTACTTTGACCCAAGACAGAATATGACTGTACATAACTTGGTACAACACGAAAAACAAATTAGGAAAACTGAATGATTATTTTGTTAAGTATTTCACTTACCATCATCCTTATCTTGATCTGTTTCTCCTCCACTGCTATATTAATCTGCCAATTACAGTCTAGTCACATGAACTTCAGAGTAGGTAATCCACCTTAGGCTAAGCATATTTGGGTCTGGCCAGTATTTGGATGGGTGTCCATCTAGGAAATGATTGGGTTGCTGCTAGTAGAGGTGGTGGTGATGCCATCTGGAGGCACTTACCCTGGGTTTTAAATGTGTATCCCAATGCCCCAGTGCAGTTATCGGGACAATGTGCTGTAAAAATGCATTGCCATCCTTTGGATGAGATGTAAAAGTGAGGACTTTCTATGACCTTAAAAGATCCCTGTGCATCTTTCAAAAAGAGTAGGGTGTTTCCTGATATCCTGATTAAATTTCCACCACCATCTTGTCCATTCTGGCCCCTAATCATTCAGTCCCTAATTGTTGCTCTCTCTTACTCCTTCACTGTCTAATATTTAATGTGTGGTGAGCATACTGGGGCAAGAATGGCTTCTGTTGCATGATTCAGGTGGATGATGCACATTGGTGGTCTGTGAAGTAGATTCCCACTGTAAAGTGCTTTGAGTTGGTTAGAAAAATGCTATATAAATGTAATTATTATTGTTGTTATTATTATATTGTCAAAATGGGACATATTAGACTAGATAAGTATTTGTATCACTAAACAAATGTGCCACAGTGGCAATCTTGTCATTTTAGCACAGTAGGAAGGTCAGGTAGTGTGCTTTTATACAAGCCAAATATACAGCCCTCTAGTGGCAGGCATTAGTATAATGGACACTGTAACCTCTCTGTATTTTCATTTCTGACCATGCTAATCTCCTGAGCCTGTTTTCATGCTTAGTAGTTCTGCAGTGCTGAACTGGATTAAACAAGTTTAATAATGCAAAATTAGTTATGTGTGCAACTATTTTGACTAGAGCATTTTTACAGAAGCTCACTTTCTTTGGCTTCTCCATTCTCACTCTAGCCCCAAGGTGAGCCAAGAATTCTTATTTTATAAATTCCACCCTCTGGTGTGAGAACTTGTCTAGAAATGTTTTTACAAAGCAGCTTACAATTTAAATATAGTCCTTTTACAGTTTAAACAAATACATCACAGTCATTTTTGGTGAATGAACAATTAAACCCATTCCCTTAGCATGAGATAGATAGATAGGGCTGCCTTTCCATGATAATACAAATTTAAGGAGATCCCAGGTAAAGAAAATTCACACATTTGGTGCATTTAGGGTTGCAGAAAATTCAGTGTCTCAAAATCTCCAGGGATGACTCTGTGCTGGTCAAGCCATTTTCAGCACTTATGTAACAGCAGGTTCCACAAATCAAAAGAGTTTTCTGTAAGTGATTAACCCATATTGCTACACTACCCCGTGAATTATCGTGGGCATCACATCTCTGTAGATTGTAGAAAGGATTCCTGTGGGTGCTACTGCATGGTCTAAGAGTCCTTATATCATAAGGACTTTCCCACTGCAGGAATTTTTTTCAGGAACCAGGGACTTTTTGGAATTTCAGGAACCTTCATAGCATTCCCACCGCTGGAGTCCAGGTTATTTGTAGTTCCTTTTTTTAGCTCCTACTCCAGGGTATGTACTGTTCATTCAACAAGGAATTACTGTATGAGGGGCCTGGGACAATGAATTGTGCTGATTAGTTGTCCAGAAGCACTAGACCCATCTTACAAATTTGTTAGTGTTTTGGACTTTAGAGAGTTCTTGGTGAAGACGGGCCACCACACTTGACACCACTTCACTCTTCACCCTGGTGTGCTGCGCTGGGCACTGTTTCAGAGCAATAGTCATCCCCATGAAGTTATGATTGGTTCAAGATAATAAAGGTGGGGGTGTTCCAGTGCACTCCTGAACGTGCCTCACTTCGCACCACATCATTCTTTAATGCATGTGGCATATTTTATATAAAGATCAGATTTCCTGTTTTGCAGTGGGGATGCAAAACACAAAAGTGGCCAAGACCTACATCTACAGGAACTCATTGGTTCTTGTGGTGGGAAAACGCCACATGTTGGTACCCTGTGCCTTTCTGCCACCGCTGTCACCATTATTATCCCACTGTTACATATCTCTAGGTAACTATGTTGGTCTGATGAATAACAACTATTTGGGACGTATCAGATTAGATAAAGTTTTTGTATCACTAAAAAATGTGCCACAGAAGCATTCTTGTTGTCATTTGGGCAGAGTAGGAAGGTCAGATGGTCACATTTTACGCAAGCCAAATACACATTCGTATACATTTTAACCTCCCCATATTTGTATTTCTCTCCATGCACAGGTTTGATAATGGAAGGATGGTTGAAAGTGTATTCATAGGGCAGTTTTTTGACTAGTGTGTTTTTTAAATCAAGTCCATTCTCTTTGGGTTTTCCATTTTCACTGCACACCCAGGGAGGGTCATGAAAACTTATTTTATCAATGTCACCCTGTGGTGTGAACACTTGTCTAGAAAGTGTTTACAATTTGAACATTTTTCTTTTAGAGTGTAAACAAGCACATCACATGCATTTCTGGTGAATAAGCAACTAAAACCATTAAATTAGCAGAACTCAGCAATTAGGTGCATTCGGGTTTGCAGCAAATTCAGTTTCTCAGAATCCTATGACTTGACTCTTCTGCCGGTCAAGTCGTTTTCGCCGCAAATGTAACAGAGGGCTCTCTGAATTAAAGCAGTTTTTCACTCTCTCTCTCTCTTTACATAACCAACATTACTTTTTCTACAGTCGGCTGGTATCTTTTATGCCTCCGCGCCCTCGTTTGTACGCGAGACCTACGCACCCAGCAGCTCCCTGGCGAGTCGAAAGACAGACGGTGGCGGCGGCGGCGACGACTTCGCCAAGGCGGCGCTATTCTAGCAGAAAGGCGGGCACGCGCGCGCACGCACTCGACTCCACCGCAAAGGACGGTGATGCATTGGAATCGTGCTATTTTAATTCGTTCTATAGGTGAACTTTGGAGTGAATGAACAAACGACTCGCCACAATCCTGTGATGCTAATGGAAAGACAATCTTTGTCTCTCCAGGTGGCTGTTACGCGAAAGAGCAGGGAGGAAATGATGTGGTAATGGTCTTTTAATTACACTGTTAGACTCGGCTCTGGGAGGCCACTTCCTTCTTCGGGATTTGGTGCTTGCAGGCTGTGCTGCTGGGAAAAAAAGTTTCATCTCGTTTTTGCTCTCACATACTCGTTCTTTTTCGCGTGTCTATTTTTGTTTCTTTCTCGGTGTATGATCGTTGAATTCCTCTTCGCCGTTTCGGCATGAGCGGCACGAGGACGCTTCCAAAGCGGAGCAGAGGAAAGTTTACCGCAATGCCGGGCGAGTTCGAGATCTGTCGGGCTTCCCAGTGGGCGTCTACACCGATGGCTTAAGCTGCCCTCTGCACAAGCTTGCAGCGCGAATACGGACTTCTGTCGCTTAGGATTGGTTTCCTATCAAATGAGGTGAGTTTTTCTTTTTCTTTTTAAAACAGAATCATTTTTTAGTTTTTGGCTGTAAACTTTCTGGTTGGTTTTTTTTTTTTTTTTTTTGATTGCTGAAGTGCGAAGGCGCCTTTACGGCTTGTTTGTGTTTAAACGGGTACTGTGATCGATCACGATTTGTAACTAGTGCTGCTCTGTTGCTTTCTGTGATAAATCAATTTCCAACTTGTGCCGCTCTTTAACGTTTCGGGGTTCACGCTTGTATATTTGGGGTTCGGTGAAGTCCCTTCAATGTATGTTTTTGAATCAAATTTGGATTGTCGATTCTCGAATTTGCATATGCAGGCTACCGATCTGATTTGTAAGGATTCGTTTTATAGATTTTACAGAGAAGGCAAAAAATGTACACAAAACCTAATTGTCGATTTGATTATGCTCTCCAAAAATCCACGCTGCTGTAGTTTTCATTTCGTGATTTCGGGGATTTAAAATGCGGCGCTTTGCTTGACAGTGTCACTTTTAGGTGCACAAAATGCGACACATTGACATTTTTTCATTTCTTTCTTTCTTTCTCTCGGTGCCATGCTTGAGAGTTCGACTCTCACCTTCTTGTTTGTTCTAATCCTTCTGGGGCACAATATGCATCACAATAGGTGCCCCGCCGTTATGGACAAAGGGCCTCCTAATGAAATTTCGTTTGAACACTGCGCAGCAGTAGGACCCGAGACCCCCCCGCAGTCCTTTCTAAAGTTGTTTAGGTGTCAGGTTTCAAATGTGAACGAGTAAGTCAGACTTGCCTTTAAAAAGGGCGAATCACGGAGCTGCCTTACTTGTTGTTTGAAAACTGATGTTTAAACGACATGGAATACACATTTAGTCTGGCTTTGCCACGAATGAGACATTCCGGCTCCACAATGTATTTACATAGAAAAAAAAGGGGGGGGGGGGGGGTCCTGGATAATTTCTCCGGGTTGAACCCTTATATTTTATCGTAACTGCATTGTACTTGTTTGCATCTTCTTTTTAATCCTCCGAAACATCTCAGACGCTTACACATAAATAAAGCTTTCCAGTGGAAATTAACAGTCTGAGAGTATTCTGAATATTTAAGATGACTTTTTCACGCGCATCGACAAAGCTGAACCATGGCCATGAATCTTGCTAAAACAGTTAATTTGAACATTTCATGTAGCTTTTTTGGTGCCTTTTGGTTTGTCAATACTCGAAAAGTTACATGTTTAAAAAAACACCAATTTAAGGCAAGATGTTTGGTGTTATTTGTGAATTCTGTGTAGTGATTAATACATATGAAATGTAATTCATTAAATTTAGTAAATTAATATTGTTTTAATGCAGTTCTCATATGCATTATTTTTATTTAATAACTTCAACACTTATTGAATTAATTTTATTTTCTTGTGTGTTTCTGTATTTTGAATTGTATACTATTTTTCTTTTTATGTGTTTTGTATTAGTCTTTTTTTTTTTTTAAGATGTTACAAGATGCAAAGAGTAGCACTGAGTCAATTTACCATACTTTCATCCTTGTTTATGGGGTGGTAACCAAACCACTTATTACCCATCATCCCAACTGTCTACGGATTTCAAAATATGCAGTTCATACTAGAATAATTAAACAACCCGTTTTCCATTTCTTGTACCAACCATGTCATCGGAAGATGCTTTACAAAGCAAGAGAGCAAGAAGATATGTAACTTGTGCAATGTCTTTGAAAACTGAGACCTTCATGGTTCCCACAGTTAAAGTTAGTACTCTCTAAAATGAACATTAAAAGTCAACATTTAGGCAGGATGTACTAATAACAGGCGGATGTCTGGTTTGATAGAGTACCTCTTGTCTTATCTAAACGTTTTATAGAAGCAAAAACCAAAAGACAACTTTCTCCTTTCCCATACTCCTTTTCTGTTAACGGATTTCCTGTGAGCTGAGCTTAGGTACCTACTGTATATCAAGCATCCTTTAATAATAAGATAGGGCCACAAGTCACACACTGATTAGTGCAACAGCCTCACAGTTTTTCCAGATTTCTGGGTTCAGATACTAGCGTAAGCACTCGTAGAGGAGAGTTGTCGCCAAGTGCTTGTGTGGGCCTTTTCAGTTATTCAGTTGTTCTCATCTACAGTAGAGCCCAGGACTTAGAAACTGTGTGGCAGCATAGCTAACTGCAGAATCACCTTACTGCATTTTTTGTTGTTTTTGCCAGAGCTGGCTATAAAAGTCCCTGTTATTGGTTTGCATAAAAGGATCAACTAAATAAATCCATAACCTAGTCCTGTGAGTACACTTGGATATATTTTTGGCACATGTATGTATCTCTTTGTGAGATTTGATTTTGGGGTTGGGGTGGGGGGTGGTTTTTGGCAAGCAAAGTTGCAGTTTACTAGGTGGACCTTCAATGTTATGAATTTTAAACTCGGACTAGAAATGAACAAACAACATCCAGCTAAATAATAGATTGCCAGTATTCTGATGCAGCATCCAGAATTTGTCTAAAAGGGGAGAGGTCCTTATTAATTTGATAGCAATGCACTAAGGATGTCTGGTTTAATTAAAGAAAATTATTATGTAATCATTTTACCATATTTTTATTGTATTTACCTGTTTTGTTTGTCTGCTAAACATCTATTGAGATTTCATTTATTTGTAATCTTATTGCCTATGCAGCTGCAGAAAGAACAACTGAATTGCTCAAGGTTACTCTCTTTTGCTACTGTGTATGCTGACACTTGACTGTGGATGATTATCCGTAATATGATACTGGATATTTTAATGGTCTGTGGATTTTCCATGTTCTAGTGAGTGATGGGTTCAAATTATAGATAAAGTATCATCCCCTAAATTCTAAATATTAAACCAATGAATTGACAACATTTTTGAAAGACATTCCCTTTTATAGTTATAATTAGGCAGTTTCTTTTGAAAGACATATGTATGTTATCAGTGGCTGTCACACCATTCCTTCTCCAAATTAAAATGTAAAGAGTGCGAAATACTTCACCTAGTAATCATTAATTCTACCTGATGAAGGGCCATTTGATTAATCTAAATTACTGACTTTGTTAGCTGATCAATTCCTAATATTAAGTGTGAACTTCTCCATGGTGTAAATAACCAGTCATGAATTGTACGGTATTTTTAAGGAGTTTTTTTTTTTCTTTTTTTAAAAAAAGTAAACTATTTTGTTTGATACGGGTACCAAACTGCTTACCTCTGAAAGATGCTTTATTTTTCTGCTTGATTACTGTTTAAATTATAGAAAAGAAACATGACACTTTGGCAGTGATTATAGTTCCAATGCTAATTTCACAGCTACATATTATAATATATTCAAACATAACTTTATCTGAAATCTTGCTTTAATTTATAGTTAGCATATGTTTTAATGTGTAACAGTTTTGTGTTTCTATGACCTGCTTTTTATAACTGCATTTGTTGTAAAAGTATATTCTTGATTAAAATATATTTTGTAATATTAGTGCATTAAACTGACGTCTCTGAAGTTATTTTAATTTCTGAGTTTAGTTTGTAAAGGGGTTATACCATGTGCTAAACTTCAAAGGCCAAATAATTTATATTGTTTTTATCATCATTTTTAATGGAGTGCAAGTTAGGTGTATTTGCTGTTTAAACTAGAAGTCCATTTCAGAAGGAAGCTTTTGTACAGGGTAGCCCATGAAAAAGTGGTTCGCCTCCCACCAAGATGACTGCATTACGTGGTGAAGAGAAAAATTATCAAATTTAGTACTTGCATTTACAGAAGATGCTGAAAATGATTTCCTTGTGCATCAATACATGTCTGTGCCCGTTTCAAATAATTTGGTGGCTTAAGTTACTTTTGCTTTGAGGGCTTAGTCAAACTGCCTCTCAAAATATAACTACAGTACTTATTTATTGTGGATTCATTACCATTTTTGTATGAGGTGTTTTTTACTTCATTGTAATTGTCAAAGTAATTAATTGAAATGATGAAAACATGATGTTTTAGAGAAGGTAAGCTTAGAGACCTCAACATGATTGATTGTTGAAATACTGTTTTGTTGGTTTCTGAAATGCAGTATTGGATTTTTTCGGTGAAAAATTGAGAATCGCATTATAGTGATAACTGCATGAAAAACATTGTGAAAAATATTATATTAATGTGAAAAAATATTATATTAATATTAAGGTTTTTTTTTCTTTCTATTTGAGATCAGATAGTTGAATTTGATTTCTGAGGATACTTAAAGCTGAACAATGCAGAAGAAATAAGCCTGTTTGCCTGTTAAATTGAATTTTTATTATCCATCAAATAGATGCAATCCTGAATACAGAACTCTGGAGCTTGGGAGTATCAGGCATCAATTCTGGAAGGGATGCCAGCCCACATTACATATTCACACACAAACCTGTAGAGTCACCAGTTAACTTAGCATTCATTTAGGAGTACACCCCCAAAAAAGCAGATTGCATTAAAAAATAAGTAGTTGCAGACAGTCTTGAAAGATAATACCGTGTCAGGGACTGATCTTGTATTTGGTCAATCTTGAGTCTTTGGTTAAATTGGTAGAAAGTGCCAAGTAAAGGCACAAGGAGTTGATGGAACATTCGTGTACCTGTTAAGGACCAGTATTTTTTTTCAAATTCCAAAATAAACATATATTAAAACTATGCAGTTTAGTAAATGGTTGGCTAAGTATAGTAAAGGATTTTAACCTTTAAAAGATCAAAATAAGGTTGGATACAGAATATTTCAGGTTTGTAGCCATCTTCCTTTCTTTTTTTCAGCATGGAAAAACATTTATTTTTAATTCTGTTTGTGGAACAGCAGCAAATATGCTGAAAGAACAACTGATGCTCTCCATAGAATTTGGAGGTATCTGTTTATTTTTACGTTCCGTACATAAATGTATTGTGATAAAGTCAAAATTTTGACTTCAAAGTTTTAAATGAGCCTGCAAATTTTAGGTATCCTTGAAGATGATTTGAATGCTTTTGGAGTGATGTTTCTCTATTTACAAAAAAGAATGTAATTCTGAAAGAGAAACCAGGGAAATTACAATTCTTGTGAGTCCAGAGGAAATGCAATATGAATGAATTTTTGTCAAAGCACTATAGAATGTGTTATAATTGGTGACATCACCATATGGTATGGTAGTCTAACCACATAGGACAAAGCACTGTTCAGAGCGATGTAAGATGTGCACAAAAATTATTGGATACTGACTTTATCAGTTGATGAGAATTATTCAAAAATCACATATGCAGCCTTTGCCTTTATTAATAATTTCATCCACAATTAATGCAAAATGTTTTAACCTGTAAATACTGGCATCAAAGCTTAGACTACCAGATTCATAAAACATGTAAGTGAGGTTCATGAATCACATAAGTAATCTAACTGTATAATTATCCCCAGAACATAAACAGTGAAAAACAACTACACCGTATCAGTGACAGATGTGTTTTTTTTTGTTTTTTTTTTTACTGTATACATTGTGGTTTGATATCAGCAAAGTGAACAGCAGTGGACTGAGCACCAGTGCTTATTGTGGTGGTGATGGAGTTACTGTTTATAATCCTGACTAACTGAGGTCCCTCAGAGGGAGGTTTTCAGGCCCAGCAGGCTTAGCTTTCCAATCAGGTGCTGAGGAATGAGTATGTTGAATTAGTGCTGGGCGGTATAATGGTTCATACCAAAAAACGTTTTTTATTTTTATGTTATGGATTTTTCTTATACCGGAACACCGGTTTAAATAGCCTAAATAACGTTCGGAACGTGGCGCAGTGGGAAACTGTTTAAGGGGGGACCTTTTTAACTGCTGCACAGCTAAACAGGCATGCAACGGAGTACATGCGTTAGTGGAGGTATTGAGCGGTGAAAATGGACAGAGAACATTCCTAAATGGAAGCTGTAGCAGACGATAAAGTTGAACATGATGACACAGAAGACCTTTTGACGAAAAAAGGTGCCCTGTCTGTTGTCTGAAGATACTTCTTTAAAAGTTGTGGACCATTATGTTCAAATGTGTGAATACTGTTTCTATACTACTGGATAATACTGCAAGCCAAGTTGTACTTGTTTTATTTATTTTTTTCCAATACTGTGTAATGTATCTGGTTACTGTGTAATAGTGCGACAATACTGATCTCCTACAGACTCCCTCTTCCCACATGGGAGTCTGTTGAACCAACACCGTCGATAGTTATGACCAAGATGAGCTGAGAAATCTCATTGAAGCCAGGGGATGGTGGAAAGTGCTCAAGTGCTTTTGTTAAAAGCAGTCAAATGTAAAACCAAAAGTGTCCATTGTGTAGTGTTCAGAAAAATACAGTACCCAAATAAATAGCAAATCCATAAAACCAGTGAAACATGGAGATAAAATCCATAAATAAATAAATCCGTTACAATAGAGGTTAAAATGCAGTCTCTCTCCTCGCCCGATCGCAGCACACCACCTTCTGTCTCCACGGCTCACCCTTCACTGGCGTTGCTGGCGGAGCCTTTGCAGCACGAACTGCTTTCTGCCAACCCCTGTCTTGGTTGCTGCCACACTGTGCAGCCAGACCGTCCGAGGTCGCAACACCTGCTGTCTTTCTTCGCGCTCACTCAGTCGCTCCTCAGATCCATTGGGAGGTCTTACATTTCGCTCGCCCCACTCTACATGCTTAGTCAGTGGGGTGAACCAGCCCCTAGAGCACCTCAGCCTGCGCTCACTCACGGAGCCCCAGCTCGTGCTGCCTTCACATTCCTGGTGTCTGGATCATCTCCCTTGACTGCCTTTACCTTTAACCTCCTTGTGTTCTATCTCTTCTTTTTTTCCTTCCCCCTATCTTGCCAGCCCATAAATATATGTCTCTGTGGGCGCAGCGCCTTATTCACACGCCGCAGTAAGCCGATCAAACAATTAAGAACGATCGGGTGCGACTCGCCCCAATCACCTCATCAACTCCCCGTGGTCGTGCAATTGCAAACTGGAACTGGACACAGTGAACTGGATTTATAAACTGACCTTTTTTTTTATTTTTTATTTAATTTTTTTTTTGTTTAAGCCCCGGACCCACTATACCACAAATAGTATTATAAATGCAAGTTGCAGTTTTATTATTTATGTATATGGCTTAGTTATAAGCAAGGTCCATATTAATGCAATTTGCCTTAATGACGGTTCAGTTGGTAAAGATGTCATCACCAACTTGTACATGTTTTATTTTATTTTATTTTGGTGAATACTGTGTAATGTACCTGGGCTTGAAGTTTTGAAGTAATAGTACTAGTACTAGAAGTTGCACTATTTATTTTATTGTTATTATTTATTAGTTTAAATATTATGCAGTTTAATGATGGTAAAGTTGTTTAAAAAGTCACTTTAACATGTCAGTGGACAGAGATTGTTAACATTAACAGAAAGTCTAGTTGGTTTTCAAAAAATATTTACTATTTATTTCATTTCTAAGACATGTTCAGTGCAATACAACTTTTGACAAGCACCTCTGGATATTTTACTAAGTCTAAGTGCCTCTTTGGATGGTTGACAATATGTTGTCAAATTTTAGTTTTAAGTTGTTTGCAAAATTTGTTCAATAAAAAGGTTCTATATTTTATATACTGCAACTGTCATGCAATGTGATTCCTTCTCTTCATTAGTGCCCCCCTCCTTGAAAACTACCCCCCTCCTTGAAAACTACTACTTTATGGGGCCATGCAAACCTCTATTAATACTTGTGTGCACATTAAAGTGTTTTATTGTACAATGTACAATTCTCATGACAGTGGAATAGGTTATTCTTAGTTATTACTTAGCAGTAATTGCAGTGGAAAATGTAGTTAACTCATGCATGGGGAAAAAAATACCGCCAAATACCATGAAACCTGTACAATTTTGAAAAATATCATGATATAGAATTTTGGTCATACTGCCCAGCACTATGTTGAATGCTGAACTAAAGTCTATGAACAACATTCACATGTGTGTGTTCAGGTGAGAGGGGGCCCAAGTGGAGGGTGGAGCAAATGACATCACCCATTGAACGGTTTCAGTGGTATACGAAATGCAGAGAGTCCAGTGAGGGGCTCCGCAGGGTCTTAATGTGCCTCATGACAAGCATCTCGAAAATCTGAAGCCACTACAACCCTCCAGGACAGACGTTGCTCAGCTCTGATTTAAAGGGTCTGAGTCTTAAATAGCAAATAAATTAAATGAAGTTAATTAGTAGAAAAAACTAGTTACTAATTATGGGTTTTCATTCTAACAATTTTCTTAGACAATACAATACAGTACAATTTATTTTTATATAGCCCAAAATCACACAAGAAGTGCTGCAGTGGGCTTTTACAGGCCCTGCCTTTTGACAGTCCCCCAGCCTTGACTCTCTAAAAGACAAGGAAAAACTCTCAGAAAAAAACAAATGGAAGAATCTTGGGAAAGGCAGTTCAAAGAGAGACCCCTTTCCACGTAGGTTGGGCGTGTAGTGGGTGTCAAATAAAGGGGTTAAATGCAAGACAATACACAGAACAAACACAAGTAATCCTCAATACAGTATCATAGAAATGCATTAGGAATATTACAAGTACAGAGCAGAATTCAGCAGTACAATGTGGCTCTCCAGGATCGGAGTTGGCCACCCCTGATATGTAGAATAAAGTCTCTGTATGATTGGCTAGGTGTTAGCTAGTAGCTCCATTTTTAGCTACGTTACTGGTATCTTCTTTGGCTTTATGATAAAAGGAAATAAATGGCTCAACACTGTAAGAATATGGTCTAGAAACCAGAGATACTGAGAAAGCACCACTGCAAATAATAATCTTTGAATTCGATAGAAATTGCACAATAGTAATTTTTGAGATTGCAGAAGAGCTGAAACATGCCACCTAACATTATGTGAAATGTTTGTTAACAATAGCAATTTAGTTTCTTACTGAGAACTCATTTGGTCCAAGTGTACAGCTGCTCTAGTTTTCCCAGAACATAATTTGAAGCTCCATGAATAGAGGAATCTTGTTTACATGCCTTTACAGCAAACCTTTTAACCTTTTTTTTTTTAGTAGGGTTGTGCAATATTGGCAAAAAATTATATTTCGATATTTTCTAGGACTTGAGAGAAATAATTAGACTATATTTTGCATCCTATAAAAACATGTTTGTAAAAGTTTTATTGATCTTGCTTGGTCTTGTTAATAGGATATTTATTGTAGCTTTTTAATGAGATTAAAGGAAATGGCAATTAAGGAAGATGGGTCTTGTCTACTTACTTAAAACTGAAGGAAAATAACTCAAATGTCAAAATCACTAATGAAAATATTACTAAGATCAAGTAGCGCAAGTATAAGTAAACCATTTCAAAATGGCCTTCAGGGTTTACACAAAAAAGTGAACTAAGAGCAACAAAGATATTATAATGAGAGCATTTTTAATAGACACTTAACTTTAATGTAAACGAGACATGAATCCAAAGGGAATAAATTATTTATCATAATTGAACTACAGGGCATGAACATTACAGTCTGGATAAACTTAAACTGTTCTGCTTTAAGGTATATTGTGCAGCATACAAACAACAGCAAAAATCTAACACACTGTAGTGTAAAAATCCAAAGTTCTGTCAAATGCTGCACAGGAAAAAAAGAACTATAGTATTTGTAAACAAATTATGCCTATAACATTTTTAACCTATAACATTTTTAAACAAATTACTAACTTCAAGTTCTGTCCAATATTGCACAAAGATATCAAGTCAAGTTGGGGGGCATGCACTGGTACAGTGTGTGACCGCACCCACTACACAACAAAACAACTTGGGATCCCGGTTTGCAATCCCCCGGGCAGACACGCGGTTCAGTCTCACCCTCCGGAAATGACCCTCTATCTGCCGCAGCCAGGTGTTACGTGGGCAACCCCTTGGTCTGGTCCAGCCACTCGGGTGCCTAACAATGAGGATCTTACGAGCCGGATAACCCTTGGGGAAACGCGCCACATGGCCGCAGTGCCGTAACTGACAGTCACTCTCAGTGCAGGTAATGTGCCTCATTCGGGACTCCGTGAGCAACCGCTCATTCGACACAAAGTCAAACCAACGGTACCCAAGGATTTTCCGGAGAGACACTGTACCAAAGGAGTCCAGTCTTTGTCTCGGGCCACTGGATAGCATCCATGTCTCGCAACCATATAGCAAGACAGGAAGCACCAAAACTCTAAAGACTTGGACCTTCGTCCTTTTGCATAAATATTGGGAGCGCCACACATCCCTTTTCAGCGACCTCATGACCCCCCATGCTCTCCCAATTCGTCTGACTTCATAGGAAGAGTCACCAGAAACATGAATGTCACTGCCAAGGTAAATAAACCTCTCGACAAGGTCGACACTCTCTTTGCAGACAGACACACTGCTGATGGCTGTGCCTAAGAGGTCATTAAAGGCCTGGATCTTGGTTTTTATCCAGGACACTCGCATGCCCAGACACTCAGACTCCTCGCTCAGTCTCTCGAACGCCCCGATCAGAGCCTCTATTGATTCCGCGAAGATCACAGCATCATCAGCAAAGTCAAGACCCGTGAACCTTTCTTCACCAACAGATGCCCCACAGCCGCTGGACCCCACGACCTTGCCCAACACCCAGTTCATACAAGCATTGAACAGAGTAGGAGCAAGAACACACCCCTGACGAACCACAGAATCAACTGGGAAAAATGCAGAGGTCCTGCCTTCACTCTGCACAGCACTCACAGTACCAGTGTACAGGCCAGCCATAATATACAGCAATCTCGAGGGGATCCTGCGAATCCTAAGGATGTCCCACAGGGCAGCTCGATCAACTGAGTCAAACGCTTTGCGAAAATCGACAAAGGCTGCAAAGAAACTCTGCCGATATTTGCGTTTGTGCTCCATGAGAACCCTCAGTGCCAGAATGTGGTAGATGGTAGACTTCTTAGGTTTAAAACCAGACTGTTCCGGTCACTGGTAGGTGAGCAAGTGATCACAGATCCTATTGAGGATGACCCTAGCAAGGACCTTATCCGGCACCGTGAGCAGTGATACCAAAGCACAGACATGTTCATACAACAGAGTCCAAAACAGAACTGATTCATTCTACACAAGATGGCAGCTTTAAAGGCACGTAGAGGAAGTGATGTCATCAGGACTGGAACTTGACATGATGTCGTTGGCTGCCCCAGAGCCGGGCGGGATTTCCCTAGAATGGTCTACAAAACATCGAGAGGGAGAATTAGTGCACCTCACCACCGCCTGGTCCGGCGTGGAATTACATGTGCTCAAGCCCTTTACTGTAGTTGTCTCCTAAACACGCATGTGTGACAATATATATTATATATACAGTAATGTATATATACATACATACACAGGTTGATATTCAAAAATCCGGCAACCTCTGGACCCGAGGAGTGCCGGATTTTGGATGGTTATATATGCTGTATATATTTAACAGAAAATGACTACCTGTACAGTCCTTTAAAGAAAGAACATTAAACACTAAATGAAAAGCAAATGGTTTGCACAGACACGCCGTTATCAAGTTTTTTTAGCACTTCCACTTTCTCTGCGAATGGCAATGCACGATGTTTACGTTTTACACCAACTCTTTTCTTTGCTGAATCTGTAATGGGGATATACAGCAACAAATAAATGATAAAATGAGAAGGAATGAGTTGGAATGCCTGTTAGCAAATGCAAGCAAGACCCAACAACTGATCATCGACTACAGCGCCATCAAAACACAAACGGCGCCTCCAGAAAACAATTGCGCTGTAAATTTGAAAATGCGCTTCGAAATCCATGCCAGAAATCTGAAGTTTCCAGATTATCCATGGCCAGATTTTTGAATGTCAACCTGTGTGTGTGTGTGTAAAATATATAAATGTGGAAGATCAACTTACAAAAGAAACTTACAGTATTTTATATTTTATTTATATGTAATATAATATTGTACAACTTATCTGTGCCCTGGCTAACACTGATGAACAGATGAACTTGTGAAACTCGGCTGTTTTCTTTATTTTGAGTTTTACAAATTAAGAGTTTTTTTTTTTTTTTTCAATGTGTATTTCAGTCTTAAGGATTCTCATCCATAGGCATTTTTGTATTCCCAACTATTTTTTTTATTAAGCTTCCCATCCAACCTGATGGAGCTTGAGAGGTGCTGCAAAGAGGAATGGGCGAAACTGGCCAAGGATAGGTGTGCCAAGCTTGTGGCATCATATTCAACAAGACTTGAGGCTGTAATTGCTGCCAAAGGTGCATCGACAAAGTATTGCGCAAAGGCTGTGAATACAGTAATCCCTCCTCCATCGCGGGGGTTGCGTTCCAGAGCCACCTGCGAAATAAGAAAATCCGCGAAGTAGAAACCATATGTTTATATAGTTATTTTTATATTGTCATGCTTGGGTCACAGATTTGCGCAGAAACACAGGAGGTTATAGAGAGACAGGAACGTTATTCAAACACTGCAAACAAACATTTGTCTCTTTTTCAAAAGTTTAAACTGTGCTCCATGACAAGACAGAGATGACAGTTCCGTCTCAAAATTAAAAGAATGCAAACATATTTTCCTCTTCAAAGGAGTGCGCGTCAGGAGCAGAGTCTGTCAGAAAGACACAGGAAAGCAAACAAATCAATAGGGCTGTTTGCTTTTAAGTATGCGAAGCACCGCGGCACAAAGCTGTTGAAGGTGGCAGCTCACACCCCCTCCGTCAGGAGCAGGGAGAGAGAGAGAGAGAGAGCCAGAGAAAAACAAAACTGAAAAATCAATACGTGCCCTTCGAGCTTTTAAGTATGCGAAGCACTGTGCAGCATGTCGTTTCAGGAAGCAGCTGCACAAAAGATAGCAACGTGAAGATAATCTTTCAGCATTTTTAGACGAACGTCCGTATCGTCTTGGTGTGTGAACAGCCCCTCTGTTCAATCCCCCTTCGTCAGGATCAGAGAAAGTCAGCGCAAGAGAAAGAGAAAAGTAAGCTGGGTAGCTTCTCAGCCATCTGCCAATAGCGTCCCTTGTATGAAATCAACTGGGCAAACCAACTGAGGAAGCATGTACCAGAAATTAAAAGACCCATTGTCCGCAGAAACCCGCGAAGCAGCGAAAAATCCACGATATATACAGTGATCCCTCGCTATATCGCGCTTCGCCTTTCGCGGCTTCACTCCATCGCGGATTTTATATGTAAGCATATTTAAATATATATCGCGGATTTTTCGCTGCTTCGCGGGTTTCTGCGGACAATAGGTCTTTTAATTTCTGGTGCATGCTTCCTCAGTTGGTTTGCCCAGTTGATTTCATTGGCAGATGGCTGAGAAGCTATCCAGCTTACTTTCTCTCTTCCTCTCTCTCTCTCTCTCTCTCTCTTGCGCTGACGTAGGGGGGTGTGAGCAGGGGGGCTGTGTGCAGCTGCTTCCTGAAGGACAGGCTGCACGGAGCTTCGCATACTTAAAAGCTCAAAGGGCACGTATTGATTTTTTTTATCTGTCTCTCGCTATCTCTCTCTCTCTCTCTCTCTCTTCCTGCTCCTGACAGAGGGGGGTGTGAGCTGCCGCCTTCAACAGCTTTGTACCGGCGGTGCTTCGCATACTTAAAAGCCAAAAAGCCGTATTGATTTTTTTTTTGACTGCTTGCTTTGCACTCCTTTGAAAAGGAAGATATGTTTGCATTCTTTTAATTGTGAGACAGAACTGTCATCTCTGTCTTGTCATGGAGCACAGTTTAAACTTTTGAAAAAGAGACAAATGTTTGTTTGCAGTGTTTGAATAACGTTCCTGTCTCTCTACAACCTCCTGTGTTTCTGCGCAAATCTGTGACCCAAGCATGACATTCTAAAAATAACCATATAAACATATGGTTTCTACTTCGCGGATTTTCCTACTTCGCGGGTGGCTCTGGAACGCAACCCCCGCGATGGAGGAGGGATTACTGTATTTAAATATGCTTACATATAAAATCCGCGATGGAGTGAAGCCGCGAAAGGCGAAGCGCGATATAGCGAGGGATTACTGTACTTATGTACGTGTGATTTCTCAGTTTTTTTATTTTTAATAAATTTGCAAAAACCTCAAGTAAACTTTTTTCACGTTGTCATTATGGGGGTGTTGTGTGTAGAATTCTGAGGAAAAGAATTTAATCCATTTTGGAATAAGGCTGTAACATAAAAGGTGGAAAAAGTGATGCGCTGTGAATACTTTCTGGATGCACTGTATATCCATATTTTTTATCCCTGTGGATTTTAGTTGCTAAAGATACTACTTGTGCTTGTCTCTTTTATGCATACTTTTTCAGCTTGGCACATTTGACTTTACTTATTGATAGGTAATTTTGTCCTGAATGTGTCAAAAGTTTCCTTTCCCACTGTGAAACAGATTTTGAATGTAAATTTTTTTTACATACAAATACAGGTATGAAAATACAGAATGAAAATGAGATGAAGGCAAAAAGAAGCGATATGAAACTTGAAAACAGTACGGCATCTGCACACAACACAACTACCCACTACCCAACTAACGTTTGTTACACTGAGATTTACATTTCTTTAAAATGAGATTCGTTTTAACATGATGTTCTATGAATGTTAGACTGGGCCTCCTTAAAGTATTAGTTTTTCTGAAAATTTCCTTACTTTGGTATTTGCAATAGCAGGATTTATAGTATATATGTGTGTGTATGGGGGAGGGGGGGGAGTTAACACTTTAATTTTTGTGATTTAATATGGCCTGTTTAACGTGTTAAAAAATATTGTTGCGCCCAGGGCTGGCAATGAGGTAAACGCCTTAGGCATTGCATTGGTCAGGGTGGCATTTTCATGTTTACTTTGTAAAGTTACAAAACAATAACATTGTAATGATCTGGCCGTAGACTCAGAGGGCCATGGGGCAGTGCGATATGCTAATGAAATACCTCAGTGGGTGGAGGAGGTCCTAGAAGAACGGGTGGAAGGTGTGCTCGTTTTGTCGGTGCTGGAGATAGAGAGAATGATAACACTGTGTGCAATAGCGCACATGTGGGGATGAGATGAAGCAGCATAGTATGTGGTAGCAGCGCAGAGTGAATAGTCTAATAGAAAGGAACGAGAATCAAAGAGCGGTGTGCTTCGCGGCCATAACACAAAAGAGTTGAATGAGTTTGATTGCAAGTAGAACAGTGAGACTTTTGCTAAGAAATAATCACTAAAAGGTCATCAGTTTTAAACTCCTGATATGTGTACTGGTGTTGTTCCTCCCTAACTAATTATGTGTGTTTACAATACAAATAAGTGTGTACATAAAGAATTATATTCACATCTGGTACCGTATGTCTATACTTTCTTTAAAAATTTTATGAATGGAATTTTCATTTAAAGGTTTAACATTTCGTATTATGTGCCTTACAATGGTACGCCATATTCCAATACATAGCACTGGTGTTCATTTTATTGATTTATGCATACTGACATAGGTGCAGGGGAGTGGGGGTGTTATTTGTAGTCATGGTTCAATAGAGAAAAGTTACAAAGTTAAAAATTACGCTCCCCACCCCCATGTTTCTTTAAGAAGATCGAATGAAAGTCATATCACGTAAGTGCTAAATAAGTTATCCTAAATAATCCTAATAAGTCACTAAAAGTAAAATGTCTCTAGTACCTCTGTATTTAACTTGCCAGTATGTGAGGTAGCTTACAATGCTGACTGCCCTAATATAATGACAAAATTCTATGAAATAGAAGTGTAATGATTATCCCTACCTATTATTCCAGTTTGCAGTATGTTGGCTAACTTATGCAAAGAATGCAACATAGCCATCCAAGTACTGCACGGTGTCAGGTTTTCAACTGCAGATATCTTGTGTAGCATGCCAGGAACAATGGTGTACATGGAACAGTGTTTTGCCACATTTTTTCTGTGGTGGTACACTTTTTGTAACCCCAAAAATCTCAAGGCACACCACGATTCTACCAACCACAAAGCATTAAATCTGTACATGTGCTAAACTGTCTGAAGGGGTAGGATATGGGGACGGCAAAAATTGCAGCTTGAAGATTGCTGTTCGCAGACACAGCACTTGGTGAACACTTTGGATGCATTTTCCAGGTGCTTCATCCCTTTATCCGAATCGTATAGGCTGTCCTCTCTCTGCCTCACTCCACTGACCTGAGGTCACAGTCAACTCTTATGCCCACTGGCCCTTGTCACTGGCGCACATGCACCCAGCCAGATGGACCCCCGACACGTCTCCTGGCTGCTAAAGTGCTCTCCAGGGACACTACACTGTTATTTCCATGGCACACCAATGTAAAAATGCTTGTTTAGAGTATAATTATCAAGTTGTTAATGATGATGAATAATTGAAGATAGTATTTTCAAAGTTTTAACACATGTTTTATTGTATGCCCATTTAAGAGATGTGTATTCAAAGTCAACAGTTGTTTCAATTGTTTTTAACTTTGACACATCTATGTCTCGTATACTGTGCCAATTTGAGAATGAATACATTTGCTTCTTTTTTCTTATTGCCTTCTTTTAAATTTGCATTTTAGGAAAGGATTCAAGTTCAGGTTGTACTTGATGAAGTAGTATTTTGTTAAAAGTTCGGATTTAAGATCATTGTTTAAGTTTAAACTCTGCCAATATATATATTTTAAAATTCTTTTGTGTTGATTCTACATTAATTTTATGATTCAGTGTGTATTTAATTCATGATTTATATATTAATTTTGTAATTACAACTTTTAATGTAAGATGTGATTAATCGCATACATTTATGTGATTAATTTGTTAATTTTGTTTTAATTGATTCCCAGCCCTAATATATATTGTTTTTTGTCTCTTGCTTGTCATGTATATCATAGCTTCATTAGATTTTTCAAATAAACCAGAATGGTGTGGTAAGCCACTATGATATGATGAGACATTATCTTAATACATAATTCGCCTGCCTCCTCACTCACTCACGTCCGTCCGATGCCGAATGCGCAGTCGCCTTCTGCGCAGCTGCCTGAAAAACCTTACGAGACCTACATCCAACCACAACATTGCGGCAGGCGGCGGATTTACAGCTGCAAAAATTCAAAGAGAAAGGCGACTTTGATTAAAGCTCTAGAGGCCTGAAAGGCGATTTTGACTACAGCTCGAGGCCTAATTACACATTCTGATTCAATTACGCATTCATTCAATACACCTATATCAGGTTTGTGGTGCTTATGCTTATTACTATTCCATATTGTACCTGAACATTCATCATTTAGTATTATACTATAGGCCTGGAAAATTCATCAACTAACAGTACAAGCCTGTACAGTAATATGTAAAGCGGACTACAATCATTACAAAACAACTTCTTCATTACTTATCATTTGTTCTTCATACACTGCTGACACAAACTCGTGCCCGTTTCATCTTACGTTGTCAAAACGGGCTCTTTGTCTAGTATTAAATAAACATGCTTAGTTTGATGCTCAGTATTAACTGCATTTTGGAAAATTTGATTTTTTTTTTTAAAATGGTATGGTATGTCACTGCCGGGATTCATGTTATACTATCCCAGATCCTTTAGCCAACCTACCAAAATGTAATGATTACATCAGTTATCAAAATGACTTGTAAAAAAAATAATGGATACTACAGTGCTTTTAAATGAACATAAAGATATTTACAACTTTATGTACTTTCAGGTAGTTTAAGAACATAAATAAATGTAGCTTAATGGTTTTAGTGCAGGAGTAAGAATTTACAGTAGGGGATCAAATACTTTCATCCCCCACTGTATATACTACAGGATTACAATCTCAGTGTGTAGTGTGAATTGTTCAGTAGTTTCATAGCATTGGTTTAACTGAAATGGTGCTTTCTCTGATGAATAAAACCAAACTAAAAGCAAACCTACTGTATAATTGCTAACTTGGCTCTCTGAAAAGTTTTTTTTTTTTTTTTTTGGAAGAATGACTTTTGAAAAATCATTATAAATTTAACTTCCAGGGTATGTTTTCCTCACTCCTACATCCAGGTAATTAAAATACACTTAAAGTAACATATTTATTGAAATCTCTGCAATACATCTCCAAAGTTGATCCATCTCTGGCATGTTTCAGCATGGATTGTATGGAACTGGATGACTCTTTATTTTCAGAATAAGCAATAGCTTAATTAGTTAGTGAAAAGAATCAAAACTGACCGCACCTTATGACTGAGTGAATCATTCATTGATGTTCCCTCCATGCCCATCAGTGTTAAACCTAAACTTCGATCAAACTTTACAAGCTTTTTCATAAGTCATTTGCACCTGCTCCTTTGGTGTTATATGAAATTAGCAAAAACATTCATTTTTTTGCATTTTGGAAAGAAAAGGTTTCTTGTCTAGTGTTTTACAGTAAGATATACTATGTGTTTGAGCAGTGGTCTTTTGTCAAATTTAAAATTATAATTTGTAATTTGCCTAATCTTGGAATATCTAGGTGATAGTGAGTCACGGTATACTAAAATATGTAATAAATATTTATGAGCCACAACAAAGTCTTAACTGTATTGCTCATTGAAGCAGAATCTTGGCAGTAGGAATGGTTTAGTCTGATTTGTGGCAGCTTTATTAGTGACACATAGATTATTATTGCTCATCATTGCCCATGACAATATGTGGTATATACCCTGTTATTAGGTTAGGTTAGTCAGCAGTTTCACCATCATAATTGGAAGATTATGCTTACTTGTTAATGGAAGTTGTAATTTAATGAACTATTATGATACAATAACTATTGTAAACACAAACCACATTTCACCACCTTTTTACATTTTTGAGAGCTTCCTATTTTTCAATTTTGTTAAACAGTACATACTGTTACTGTATATCTTGAAATACTGGGTTGCTGGATACAACTTTAAAAATCTAATTAGGTTTGAAATGCTTTCTTGTAATGTGATTTTGTTTTTTCACCCTCATAAGTTTAGACTATAAACTTTAGAGGTATTTTTTTAATAGTACACAGATTAAAAGAAACTAGACACACAGCATAAATTGGCTTAGCATTTCCAAAAAAGCAGAGTTCTGGGTGTATTTCCTGCATTCTGTTTTCATTGGGTGAGCTTGGGAAATGGAGGTATATGTCAGTAAGGATTCTTTCATTTGCAGAATTAGAAGTGTTTTACCAGGGAGCTGTACAAGAATAAATCAAACATGTTTCCAGGAAGGTGCAGATACCTGATTTGATGCAAGTATAACAGCAAGATGATAGAGTTAGAATGTTTTATACATTGACATCAACTTTAAAATACGTTTTAAATGGCAGACTTGTTATAACCATGGTAGTTTGTGAACGATGAACAAAGCCCTACAGAGTAGTATCCAATAATTAGCAAATGAAAATATCTATTAATACAAAATACCAAAAAAATCATAAAATCAGTATCAGTATCAGTATTACCCTATAAAAGGAGAAAAGAAGCTGAAATAAGTTCCCTATCTAGTTGTTAATATTAGTTAAGACTTACTGACTTATTGCATAACAAGAATATGAATGGTACATAATGGGCAAGAAGATCATGGATTTGCTGTAAGTGTTTGTGTTTATATTGGACTGAAAAATCGGGTTTGGCGCTAGAGATCAGGGGCTTAAGTCACTGAAGCTTCCCACCTCCTGACGCTACTGCCCATTTTAAAACCTGTCCTTTGTTTATATCAGTCAGGGACAGCTACACCTTCCCCATGTTATTAATTAGTTCAGATACCATTTAACTGCAGGTTGATATCATTGGTTCTTTGGAATAATAATCTGCAGATTTTTTAATCAGTTCAGTCTTATGTATGCTTTCATAATTGCTTTCCTCTCCTGTCCATTTCCACAGAAGTGACTTTTTTTGTATTTAAGTTTTAACTTATCTAAAGCAGTAGAAGAAAGGCACTGCTGTGGGAGCTTTTTGCATGAAATACGCTAATTTGCATTGGGTGTCCGTGTGGCTGTCAGTTGAGTAAAGGAGGAAAATAATAAAAGTTTGAGCAACTATTCTTAAGGTTAAATTGAAACAATAAACTGATTCCTAGCTGAATTTGCACAGAACGTGTCTTCATTTTAAGATAGATAAGTTTGCAAACTCGCCTATGCTTTTCAATGGGAAATTTTAAAACTTTGCACAGCTCAATCGGTTCAAGATATTTCAATGAAAATACTTAGTTGTTTCGTGTGGACAGATAGATAGAGGCAGACATTGACTTTTGCAACAGGTGCTTTGTGCACTGCTTGCGAACAAACCTTTATAAAAGAAAAGCCGGGAGCAACAAATGTGAGTGAAGATAGAAAGAGTGAGCGAGAGAAGCTGTTGCAGTTTTTGTTACTTCCTAAGAAACATAAAAATCTTGATTAATTTTCAATTAAAAAATCATTATTAATACTACTAGGAATGACATCTGTCAAAGCCAATTAATAGTATCATTAAAAAACATTTGCTATCTCTTAACCCACGTGTACCTTCAGCACCTTTCCTCTGTATTGGCATGTGTGAACGTCACTTACTTAGCTTTTCCTTTCTTGAGCGTGTTCCCATCAAGTTCAGATTCTGTCATTATTTTCAAGGCACCTTTCTCACCTCCTGTCCAGTTTTATACTTACCATCTTTGAAGGCATGCATCATATACCTTTACTGCCTTGTGCATCTCAGACTCGCACTTCCTCTTTTTTCATGTCACCAAAGCCAAACTGACCAGTTGGATTGTTCAGAGGGATCGGGCACTCAGACTTTAGTGTTTTATTATGTATTGTAAACTTTCAGTTGCAGTCATTTTACCTTGTGTCTCACATTTGAATGTGTAACTTGAAACAATGGACAGGTTAACAATCTTTTATAGCTGCACTATACATAGCCCTGATAAGTAAATGGAAGCTTCATTCATCCTGTAATTGTAATATACATGACTGCAGTGGTACGTGTAACCACCTATTCATGTTTATAACCAATTTATTCAGTTCAGATTGACATATTTATACATTAATGGAAGCACATGATTTTGGAGGTGTGCAGTTAACATGGCTGCTAAAACAGATATTTGGTTGCTCATATTGAATCAATCAGCAGACACTATATAGTTGTGTTTTGAAGTCAATCTAATGATCATTACTATAAAACAACTAAATTGTGCCAAACATGGCGGAAGCACAAACACATACAGTGGAACCTTGGTTGACGACCATAATTCGTTCCAAAACTCTGGTGGTAACCCGATTTGGTCATGAACTGAAGTAATTTCCCCCATAGAACTGTATGTAAGTATAAATATTTTTTCAGTTTTTAAGTACAAATATAATTAATTATACCATAGAATGCACAGCGTAATAGTAAACCACCAAGAAAAGTAACATTGCAACAATGCACGCTATGAACCGATCGCTGTAAACAGAAGTGAAAACAACAACAAGCCCAGTGCATTCTTTAACTGCCTTCCTACCTTAAGCGTCCAGCCCTCTCTCTCTCTCTCTCTCTCTCTCTCTCTCTCTCTCGCTCGCTCGCTCGCTCACTCTCTCTCTCTCGTGTGTGTGTCTCTCTCGCGCGCCTGTGTGTGTCTCTCTCTCGCAGGCCTGTGTGTGTGTGTCCCGCTGTCTCTTGCTCTCTTGCTTGCTCGCTGCATAGGAAATGCACAGGGAGGAACTGAACACATACAAACCGAAAGGGAAACTAGCTTGTTTGTATACCGAGTGTGTGGTTGTGAACAGATGCAAAAGTTTGGCAAACTTTTTGGTCGTAAACCGATTTGTACGTGTTCCGAGACGTTCGTGAGCCAAGGTTCCACTGTATTTGGATGGTATTGGAGGGAATTACATTTTTTGATTGTTACCCATTTTTAGTATAAGAAAGTATGTGTAATTATCTATGATGACAAAAAATAGCAAATTGGTCATTTTAATTCTATATAAATACTACTTTGCATTTTTATTGAAATCACACAGTTGCATAGTTTGCAGTTATACATTCAGCAACAGCTAGAAATTCTGGGCACAAATGAAATTTATGAATGAATGCACGCATTAAGTTCAGTGCATAATTGAAAATGACAACATTATTACTATAAATAAAAGTGAAATTAGCAACTTCACCAAAGTAAAGTTTCTATCATTCTAATGTACTTAATCAGTACAATTTATTTTAACTTGGAGCTCTGTTCATATGGCTTTTAACACATTTCACAAAGAAAATTTGTTGTGGTGTCACACTGTTTTTGCTCACTTAGTGACTTACTTGACAATAAGGAGTATCTTGTATTTGCTAAAACTCCTGTCACGGCAAACTGAGCTTACTGGAAATATTTGTAGGGCAGTGCTATCTCTGCAACCCCTGGAAATCGCTTTCTTCAACACTTCCATTAATCTACAGTACACAAATGGGGAGAGAGTGACCCTTGTTTGTGAGACAGCGTAGACACATGACAGAAAATTGTTACCATGATTCTTAAAAATGTGACCATCCATTTTCTTCATCAAAAACAATTAAATAAAAATTAAAGACCATTTAAAATCAGGTAATCATATATAATATATTAATTGTCTGTCATTTTGAAGGAAGCTGCTTAGAGCACCAGACTGTCAATACCATTGTCTCAAATGCAGGCAGCAAGCTTGGAGAACCAGTAGTGTTAGTGTCAAAACAATGATGAAAATACAGAATGCAGAGAGTTTAATAATGCCTTACCATGACGTAAATAAAACAAGAATGACAAACTATTTTGTTATGTTTTTTTTTTATTTAAAAAAAAAAAAAAAAAAAAAAAAAAGAGTACAGGACCAGGTGAGTGGTTTCAGTAGAGCTTCAGTGCCATTTTGAGTGATAGGAATCATGATTACAGTTAGTATTATGACAAAAATAAATGAAAGACCATTTCAATTATATTAGAAGAAAAACTCATATATTTAATAAGTCAGTGACAGCAGCAATGACAGTGGGGAGGAAACAGCATCAGAACCAGGACAGGGAATGCACTATGTCATATGGAGAAATAAAAAGCAAAGATGAGTGATCCTTTGTTTCGAGTTTTTGTGGCATATTCAAAAAGTTTATTTCATGAAGAAAATAATCGTGAATTGAGCATTCATTTTTTGTAAGGTATTGTTAGGTAACCACTTCTTCTTTTTTTTTTTTCTTCCATTTAAAGTAGTGATTGTAACTGAATATTTTGTAAAAATGCTGCTACTCTTGAAGCTGTGATGTTCTGAAAGTGATAACATTATTAAAAATATCTGCAATTAAATCTTATTATATAGTATTATTCATGGCGCTATTGACCATAGGTTCTGGTTGGGAAAAGAAAGGGAACCAATTATGCTCTTCTTGTTTAGGTTTCTGAAATACACGAATTAACTTTTTTTTGACTCTTTTATGTTAATTTATTTGTTATTAGTTATACATGTATGTTTTGAATCATGTAAGAGTTTATTCCAAATATTAGTTTATCTGTTGCGTCTTTGATGTTTGCCCAGCTTTAATGCTTTGAGTCTACAGTTATTGAAGAATGCAAAACAAACCGATAAATAAATGCTTTCCAGTACGTGGAGAAGAATGTGTTCACTTTTAAATAAGCATTTTCTTTATTGATCTTACTTTGTGCACTTTCTCACTTGTGACACATTCCTCTTAATTTCTAGATGGAGATAAATGCAATAGTTGTGGATGGGATTTAATGGATGGTGGCTTTTGTCTCCACCACAGAACAGGTTTTGAGTTATCTACAAGCTAATCACTTGAGCAAAACTGATGCATTCTGTTTACATACTAATATTACATTTACAAAATAATGTGGTAAAATTATTACCCAGTGAATCAGTTCATTGTACTCTTCCCTTCTTTCTGATTATATCTCTATTTCAGTTTTTGTGTAGCTGTAATCACCCCAGTTTGTAGCATATTACTGTCTATGGTAAAGCAGAAAACAAAAAAGTTTCCTCAATGGATAGGAATGCTTTGATTTGGCTGAAAGCCATTTGAATTTGATTCCTCTGTACTCTATATTCTTCTTTTTAAGGAAACAAGATGCTTAGGGTTTATCTCTAGGTGAATACAGTATTCCATTAAAATTCCTTACAGGTAGGTTAGGCACACATTTTATTAAAGATTCACTATGTTTTCTGTTAACAGGTTGGATACAATTACTGTATGTCCATTGTAGAGGAGCAACATTGAACCTGTGTGCTTAGTTTTCAAGGATTTTCTTGTACCAGGCTCTCAAGTTCTTGAAATGAATAAAAATTACATATACTATATTTAATGTGTTTAAGGTACAGAACTTTTATTTATCTGTGATTATGCTGTTACTGTAATATATAATGATAATTTTTCCATGTGTAACATATACCTAATGAGGTTGAAATAAGTTGTTAAAAGTTAGTAAGGCAGGCAGACAAAGTCCTACTACAGATTAAAAAATATTTTGAAATTTTTTTTTAATATTTAGTGTATACAGTAAATTGTGTTTGTGATACGTATATATGTATATACGTATGAATTTGTGTGTTGGTATATACTGCATGCTTATGTTTATGTATATGTGTACTAAAAACTAATAATAATTACAATACTAATCATTTTACATTTTATAAATTGGTTTGTTAAAGAGTACTATGCCTCTCTTTAAAGGATGTCTTGTGGCTTAGCAATATATTATTTAAGTTGTATTCAACAGGGTGGTCTTAAAAATATATCTGTTGATGTAGTCTTAATTAGCATCAACAATATTTTTCCTTCTTTTTACAAGATGGTACTGTCCAAAAGCTGAACACACAGGAACTGATTTTTCTGCTAGTTAAAGAGTAAATCCTAACCCATCTGTAGAGTTTTTACCCCCATGGGAGACACAGATGAAGTCTGCAGAAGTACAGAGAAATGAGCTGAGGCATTGTGAATTAATGTGGGTGGGCAGGGATTATTGAAACTCTTCTATTGATAAACTGTGCCCCCCCCCCCCCCCCAGCCAACCTGGTCAGCCAGGGTGTCTGTGTGCATATGGCATTTGCTCAATTGTGTGTTTTGTTTCTTGTTAAGCACTGGTGGTGGTCCACATGAAAGGTGCTTTTTTTTCTTTTTCTTTTTTTTCCTAATAGAGGTTGTTCTTGACTACATTATTCACTGTAGAATCCCACTTCTGTAAGAGTGCTAACTTAACTCCATCACATCTATGGTCCCAGTAGTGATGATAAAACCTAGCTGGAGACTATGCTTAAGAAAAAAATTAAGGAGGCTCTAGTTTTAGTAGCAGTTTGTTGGTGATCTGTAGACTGGTTTATTCAGATTTTTTTTTTAACTTGGTATAACTTTATTCGACACAAAAAGATAAGGAAATTCGCGAGCCATAACTGGTGAGAGGTTTTAAGGTTTTTATTTTCCAGCACTTGCCTGGAGGTGTGAGGGGTAAGCAGACTATTACAACAAATTTCTAGTTGCCTAATGTAAAGCTCAGTTCTGTTGGGATGAGCAAGTAATGCTCTGGGGCAGTTAGCAAATAAATGGAGATGAATGTCTGATCTCTTGCTTAATTTGCCAGAATTAATGAGTGTTCTTGAAGCATAGAGGTTTATATTTTAATTGGAACAGCCCTCTTTTTAAAGGTGTCAAAGATGTGAGAATTCTGAGAATTTGATTGTGTAGCTAATATGTAGAAATTGATCAGGTCTGACCTCCTCTTACTGCCACCTACACACCTTTTACTGACAGCAGCAGCTCTCTGTTATCCAAGTCAGAGATTTTTGTTTGTTTTATCTATCTGTTGACATTTAATAAATATCTCCATTCACATTCATTTTTGTGGGGAAAGTCCCTAAAATTTATATTGACTTAAATAAAGGGAAATAGTGGGAGAAAATCTTTTTTTTTTTTCATAAATTAATAACATTTGTACAATTTCAAGTTCCAAAAAAATGTTAGATTGTGATTATGCCAATTCCTCTAGACAGATATGGGTATAAATTGTGTTTAGTTTAACTTCCATGAGCAATCTTAATTTGGTTGAAAATATGTTTTCATTTTTCGGTAATTAGCTTTGTATATTGTATATAATTATAAAGTTGGAGAAAAGAACCACAAACCTGACAAGAATGGAAAACTAAATATTTGGATCAATGCTTTAATGTAAGTCTAAGCTACCACTATGAGACATGCTTTTCAAACACCCTATGGCAAAGCGGAGAGATCAAACAGCTTAATCAAGTGGTTTTGAAGCAGATTTATTGGTTGTATCCAGGGGTTAAATTTAGCTTGAAAGTGCCTTAAAATTTCACTAACAGAATAGGTGAGGCAACACGATCATTATCCTTTATTCACCAACGGATGAAGTTCCTCCTTTTTAAAATGATCTCTTATGATCTGCTTGTGGCTGGCATTGTTTGACATAATGATTTTATCATAGCTGCAGGCAAGTGTTCAAATAGCCAACACAATTGACATTCAGATTTATTTTTCAAATTGTCCACTATGTGCCAGAATATATGTATTTTAAACATTTTCAGGTCAACTGAGATCCAGTGTATGCTAGAAATCTACAGGGAAACTAACAGAGGGTACAGATCACTTTTGCTGGATATGGAATTGGTGAAATTGCAGCTGTTTACTTTTTATCTCTATCACTTGGCTATTGGTAAGAATGGTGAACTGTTTGGAGAAGTTGCCTTTAAAAATAATAAAAAGATTATGTAGGTAATTTATTTAAGGTGATTTATTTTTTTTCCTGTCACATATTTTAACTGCATCTGTTCAGACTTTATGGTTAATTAAAGTTACGTTGAATTTATTAAACAACTACCTTATGTGATTAACTTGGTTCAGCAGTATTAGATGGTTGGCTATGGATCCATTGTAGCGCCCTAATGCATCTGAAAAATATTAATATTTAGTTCTTCCTTTTCAAACTTTTTATTGTTTCAATATCAAATCACATCTCCCCCAGGGAAAAAACATTTGCAACAGTGTGCTTGACAGTGTTTTTCTTTCCCTTTGGTGTTTTTATTACTATCCCAGAGATAATTTGCACTTAGAGTTTTTTTTTTTAAACTAGAGTTGCACCAATCATTTTTTTGTAGCAGATTTCATAAAATAACACAAAACCTGGCAATTTTGAACTATTTTGCTGATGTGACACTGTGGGTCTTACATGGTGGTTCACACCAGGATTGTAATATTTAATGTTTTATGAAATTATTTAAGTAAATTGTCAGTAGTAATAATTCATTTTGTTAATATTACAGCCCAAATACAATCATTTGTAGATTCTGTTTAGTGGTTTTTTTTTTTTTTTTTTTTTTTTTGCAATTTGCCTTTAGTGTTCTAGTTCTTCACTGTTTTATACTGAATTTAAGCAAGATCTAGTTCTTCTCTACAGTCAAAAAAGAATTTTGGCACACACAAAAATCAATTCACTTAAATGATTTATACGTAGCTTATTTAATCAAAAAGGCACATGGCTAGTAGCAAATGCTTCAGATCCTTCTATCTTGTGTCGAAAAGGAAAAATTAATGCACTAAAAACCCTATTATTTTAAAGTACTTTGCTGTTCTAAAATACTTACCAATTTTCTACTGTTAATTATGATTATCTTTGTTAAATACGTATATTATTTTGTTGCTAGATTTACATTTGGCTGACAACTTACAACATTTTCACAAGTAGGTGAAGTAACTTGCTCATCTTCAACAGTGTCAGTCGTAGGATTTAAATCCACAACCTCATGGTTTAAAATCCAAAGCCTTATCTATTATGCCACACTGCCTATATATTTTTGCTAAAATGTAAAAGAATTAAAATAACTTTTAGCAGTTGCTAATTTGCTTCTGTATTTCTTAAGGTAACTTTTTGCATAACTATATTCTTAAAATAGTTTTTGCAGAAAAGTCTACATACTGTCAAAGAACACGGTTTTTATTACAGATGCTCAGTTTATTTCACTGATTTAGTGTGGCTCTCATCATGGTTTTTTTTGTCTTACCTTTGGCATTTTGTCCTGTAGTGACTGAGCTGTATGACAACATACTGAAATTCTGAATAGCTTTATATCACATTATGTGGTCAACTAATTATTAGATGTGGAATGCTATATTATTTGAAAGAGGTTAATCATAGTGCCCAGTTTTTTAATTTTATTGCCCTCTTCTTTTTCCTCTTGGTGCCGAGGTTGGGTGGTGGTTCTATTCTACCAAGAAAGCAGTATGTATTTGCTAACCATGACAATTAACCAAGAAAATAAAATGGTCTATGTGTTTATTCTGTGTTTGAAAATGTGTGTTTACAAATATTTGATAATTATGCATTTGGTTTTAGAGTTTAGTGAGTTATGTTCCGGAATGTGAGTCAGATGGTGTTTTCTGAATTTTGCCACGGGAAAAGTTGATTTATTTTCTTTCAAGGTGTTGTTTTATTTCATATGTTGATGCAGCAATACTTTGTAGGGAGCTGTGGAGAGTGGAAGAGTTGACTAACTTTAATTATTTTAAATCTCAGCAGTTGGCTCCCCTATTTTATTAGTTTGTTTTGATGAGCGGTGCAGTTTTATAAGTACACTTTGATATATTTCATGTTATTAAATAAGGACATCTTTCACATGTTAAATGTCAAAAATAATTTATATTTTTGCTTTCATTCTGTTAAATTTTGAGTTTGCATTTTGTTTGCAAGTGTGGATGTGTACACTTTCCTCATCGTTCTCCTCATATAAATTATCTGATGAAAGTTTTAATATAGTATATAAATGCACATAGAAAATTAAGATATATAAGGAACTATTGTGATTTATGTATTTATATTATAATGATTTCATATGAAACATTACAGATGAACAATGATGCAAGACTTTAGCGGCGTAACGGTCAACAATATCCCAGAGTGTGTTACCATGTTCTTAGATTCTTGGGATTGTGTGTTTTTATATATATATATATATATATATATATATATATATATATATATATATATATATATATATATATATATATATATAGGTATAGTATATATAGGTCTTTGTAAAGAGTGCGCAATTCTTTTAGTCTGTTATTTATCAGGAAATATTACATTTTCCCATCTGCATACAGACAGGAGGTTGAGCAGGACTTTAGTGTGGTCAGAACAATCTGGAGCTTAATATTCCCATAACTGTGGAGATCACAGTGGACTTTAGGAGAGGTACCACAATATTATACCCCCTCTCCACACTGCTGTGACTGCTGTAGAAACCTCCATGTTTCCGGGATCCATAATATACTGTGGATATACATATTGTTTACATATTGTTAATAATTGCTTTTCAGTGTTTATTTCAGCATTTCTTGCACTGAGTTGTACTCTACACTTTGTGTGATAGATAGATACACAGTGAATTTCCCCTTGGGATTAATAAAGTGTGTGTGTGTGTGTGTGTGTGTGTATATACACACATATATATATATATATATATATATATATATATATATATATATATATAATATTTACATTTAAGCAATGAATATCGATGAGTTATCTTAGAGTCACCTTAAAGTGCCAGAAATCATTGAAATATTCATTTTTTTTATTTTTATTTTTTGCAGCATTTTATTTCATCTACTTAGCAGCAAAATTAATTGAACATTTTACCACAATTACGATTAATGAATGACTTTTTTTTTTTTTTTTAACTCTATGCTCAACTATTAAACTTGGTATTTTTTCAAATGAAAGAGTGCGCATCTTACCTTTGTTATTTTAAAATAATTGAAAGAAACACACAGAGATGAAGTATTTATGGTTCAGCTGTTGTTGCGCCTTCACTAATGCCTTCTTTTTTTTTCCCACCCACTATAGGAAAAAATACTATGTTTTTGCACACTCTCATTACCCACTCCACACAATGAGCGTCCACTGCATTTCCTGAAATAAACACGCATTCAAAAATGGAATTATTATATTATTGAAGGTTTCACTTGTACCTGAAGATTTTACAAACTGTATAGTTGAAGCAAAATTAATAATAGAGGATATACACCTCTTAATTCTAAACTACTTATATAATATTTGATTAATAACACTTCTAGATCAATTGTTCTATTTTACTCTAATGAAGACTCAATGTAGTGTTTTGTTAAATTGCAATGTGAACATGAAGGAAGGTGCTATATGAGCAGTTTTTTTATTGTTGTCACAGTATTTAATATTAATGTATTTTAAAAATAGCTGTAGCCTAATTGTAAGTAACTAAAAGTGTTCTAAATACAATTTTACTTAAAGATATGTAATAAAGTGCTTAACAACAACACAGAAAAGTAAAGGAGAATTTTAAATAATAAGGCATATAAAAACATTATCATTACCATTTATGACACACATAAACAAACGCAGAATATAGCATCTAGTAACCACCCAGATATGCTCATTTAGATTACTGTATATTGTAGTGTTATGTCTGTTAAGCTGATGTGCACATACCAATTGCCAGGTTCAGTCTATGTCCAAAGCATTCCTGCCACGTCCATCCATTGAGCTCTGCAGCTTTGGCAACATTAGTGGTGTAGTCTGTCATAATGGCCACGAGGTTCTTTTCCATGAGGTCCCACGCAGAAAGCATATTTCTTAGGCCCTGTGCAATCATCTCTGACATGTGATTAACTGGAAAATGTGCTGTCTCAAGGCATCTGTTACATAGCTTCCATTCACCGTCAATGTAGTGCAAAGTATGGCTCAAGTATAGCTCCATCGTCCTTGACCAGAGATCATATGTGGCTGCAAAGTGCTGAACAGATTTCAGTTCAGCAGCTACCTTTTTACAACATTTTGTACATGTTGGGCACCTCAGTTTGGGAAAAATATTTTCGTGGTGGCACAGTGTATCTTCTGTCAAGGGTTTAATGAGGTATTTAAACCCACTGTACTCCACTGTAGCTATAGGAGCCATATCCTTTGTTGATGTAGTAGGAAATGGTGTCAGTTATTTCTTTCCATCTTCTTGAATCCTTTTCGTATTGTGTAGCATGCTAGTGTTATCAACAGCTGCATTGTTGAGGAACTTGTTGCTGAGCGCTTGTTAGTCTCTCTCTTTTTTTCAGCCATGCAGTGTTCACATTTGATAACATGATTGTTCTATTGTACTCTGAAACATTGTAGTATTACCTTTGGTCGCTGAAACTGTTTTTCTGCTGTGTTTATGTTTAACTTTTTTTTTGTTCTTTGTCATGTACACTGAAACCAAAATGTGTCCAAATGACGGACATGGCATTTTTCTTTGGTAAGAGTTGCTTTGCTTCCCTGTTGCAGACTGGACACAGCGGAGTCACGTGACAACACATGCAGTAGTATGCTTTTAAGGGGACAGTACATGAGCACACACTGGGGAAAGTATTAACAGAATTTTAAAAAAAAAAGAGTACTAATAGAATAAAAAAATGAAATAGGAGATTTTGGTAAGTACCATGTGACAACCACTTGTCTCATGATGTTTCACTCACCTTTAGACTTTTTGACTGCCTCCTGAACACACGTGTGTGACAAAGGGAACATTTTGCTTTCATGATTTTGACAAGATAAACAGGACAGACACTTAATGAGGTCAGTGAGCAACTAATATATTTTTCAAAAGACTTCATGGCTAGGCTGTAGAGATTTTACTGTACGCTTCTGAAAACATCACTGCCTTGCTTGATAACTGAGAGTCTGAAATGGATTGATCTGTAGTAGTACCGCCAGGTTGTAGAAATCTGGAATTCTGGTCACCTGTAATGTGAGCTTCTAGTGTGAAACGTAGAAATTTGAAGTAGAATGCAGATTCTACCATCAGTAATTGTGCATTTTAATGGTGAGCGCTTCATTGTTTGCAGTGTCTCCTGGTGCTGCAAGTTGGATGGTTGCAGTAGGCAAACCTGCAGAGTCCTAAAGGGCCCATGTACTTTAAGAACACAACTAAGCATTCTTTTAAACTTACTAGCAATCATTTTTCACATACCACAGAGGAAGAGTTTCTGTATATGCACCATGTGCTTGTTTTTCTGAAAATGTTTCATGTGAAATAAATCAAGGGTAGATATCCAAAGTATTTTTTCTGAAATATTTTTGTAAATTCTGAACAGGTTTAGAATATTTGAATTACTACAAACAAAGGAAGACATGTCCGCTGTGCAACCCCCCATCCATCATCGGTCTTCAGGATACAGTGGGAATATAGTTTTGATTCTGTCAAGTAAGAAGTGATGTTGATTTTTCTTATACAGTTAATTCATCAACCATGGATATTCTTCTGAAATCATTGAGTATGGGTAAAGCTGAATGACTTTTTTAATTAATTTGCAATGATTGGATGCATTAAGTAAGCCTATCCAAAAGTAATTTTGTTTTGAACAAGAAAACAAAAATTTGTGAACAATATGATGTTCAAGTTGAAACTGGTCAATAAAATGGCCAGCAAGTAAATTGTCTTCTGTATGTTTTACATGTTTAACACTAGAATTACCAGAGTCTACGAAAAAACTCGTAGATCCGGCCCACCTTAAATCCGTTCTCACCTCTCTGCCAGCGTCTATTGTCTTCTAAATGTGCTGATTATGATGAGCAGCAAGCAGCCGGCTATTCCATCCCCCACCGTTGCAGAACGTTCACTAAGTTTTCCCAGCTCATACCTTGTTTGATTATCTGGTAGTGACTGAATTGCTGGAGTTTTAGTGTGGAAATAACAGATCGCTATTTGGAACACATGCATTTCATGTGTGTTCCGTTTCTACAGTAATCTGTGTAAACACATTTTTAAAACAGAAACGTTTTTCATATTTTAGTAGTAAATGACAAAATGTAGGCATAAACTATATAACGTTTGAAGCCTGAAGTCCAAAGATCAAGTAAACACTTTCACAAAAGGCTCAAGGAAGAGACAACAGCTTCAGTGGCATAGCAGTAAAATTTGCTGACTTGTAGTCAAGAGTCCCCGGTTCGATCCCCACTCACTCCTATATTTGCCGTTTTCAGTAGCGAGCTGCTCTTTTTGTTAATATTATACAGTACACACATACATTTGGTTTGCGTCTGTAACACACGGTGTGCTTTTATAGGACTTGTAAAAGTTAACGTTTTTTTTAACTTTTATTCTCTCTAAATCATGATCACAATACATACTACTGCCCCCCACCCCCACCCAGGGATCTGACGCTGTTATTTTTCATTTGAAACGGAATAACTGGAGATGTGAGTGGTGTTTTGAGACAATGGAACTGGACATTCTCTCATCTGGAGGGATTAAAGCTGACGCACAAACGCTGGAGAATCTGCCTTCTTCGTATCTCACCATCACTTGATTTTTTTTATTCAGTTTAATTGAGTGTTCCTGCTCATGCTGAATTAGTATGCACCTTATGGTGTATGATGTCAAAAAAAAAAAACACAGACGTAGGTATATATGATATTTGGAATTATTCATTTTATGACCTGTATAGTACATTTCGGAAAACTTTGTGGCACGAATGCAAAATTATTCATCCATCCATCCATCCATTTTCCAACCCGCTGAATCCGAACACAGGGTCACGGGGGTCTGCTGGAGCCAATCCCAGCCAACACAGGGCACAAGGCAGGAAACAATCCTGGGCAGGGTGCCAACCCACCGCAGGACACACACAAACACACCCACACACCAAGCACACACTAGGGCCAATTTAGAATCGCCAATCCACCTAACCTGCATGTCTTTGGACTGTGGGAGGAAACCGGAGCGCCCGGAGGAAACCCACGCAGACACGGGGAGAACATGCAAACTCCACGCAGGGAGGACCCGGGAAGCGAACCCAGGTCCCCAGATCTCCCAACTGCGAGGCAGCAGCGCTACCCACTGCGCCACCGTGCCGCCCAAAATTATTCATATTATTCATATTCATTCGCATAACATCTTGCGGTTTGTAATCAGTGACTGCGTGGTTTTTTTTCCCTGATCTTGCCAGTCCCCACATGTTGCTGTATGCTGTTTCTTTTGTAGTCCAGGACATGCAGAGGAAAGAATAGTGCAGAGCAGTAAGTTCAGCGCTATATGCAATCATCAGATTCAAATGTTAGCTGTTCACACACACGCAAGGATTGTCTTTCCTACATTTACAACATGTGTACCTGTTACAATGTACACGCTTCTCTCTATGCTCTGTGCTGTGGTTTCTATTACACATCTGAAAGAAAGAGACAATATATGTGAAAACATCATCGCACTAATGCAATATTATTTGAAAACGAACAGTGTCAGATCGGGTGTGGATTTATGTCGGCGCTATTACTGAAAGAAAAAAAACACATGTGCGTTGATCCTGCAGCACTAAATAAGCTTACGCGCTCTAACCGCCCTCCCTCCCACCCCCCCTAAGTAACAGCACAAGTACAGACGCAAACCAAGTGTGATCAAGAGTCCCCGGTTCGATCCCCACTCACTCCTGTATTTGCCGTTTTCAGTAGTGAGCTGCTCTTTTTGTTAATATTATACAGTACACACATACACTTGGTTTGCGTCTGTACTTGCGCTGTTACTTAGACTCAGATTTGGGGGGGGGAGATGTTAGAGCGTGTGAGCTTATTCAGTGCAGCAAAATCAAAGCACATGTTGATCTTTTTTTTCTTTCAGTACATGTGCCTAACCCTGTTTATTTATATATCTAGTGACTTTTCTGCCTGTCTGTCTCTCTATTACGCAGTGCTCTGTCTGTCTGTGTGTTATGGATCTTAAAAATAACAGTTATAAGGACACTTGTTCATGTTAATTGCAGTCTCAATTGTTAAAAAATATTTTAAAAGGAGCATCCCATATGAAAATATAACGATCTCATTAACTGACAGTGCATACCAATTTATAAATTTTATGTCCGTTTGAGGTTAAAAAGAAAAAAAAAAAAGATCACTTTCTCCTCAACAGGGAATTGAACTCGGGTCTTTGAGGGACAGTAAGCCTGCTGCGCTCTGAGACAACAAATCTTACCGTTATGCCACGGACACCGTCGTATTGTTTCTGAACCTTTTGTGAAAGTGTTTATTTGATGTTTAGACTTCATGCTTCACACATTCTATAGTTTATGCCTACATTTTGTAACATTTATTACTAAAATATGAAAAAGTTTGTTTTAACAATGTGTTTACACAGATTACTGTAGAAACGGAACACACATGGAATGTGTGTGTTCCAAATAACGATCTATTATTTCCACTCTAAAACTCCACTTCACTAACCAGATAATCAATCAAGGCATGAGCTGGGAGATGCTTGTGCACGTTGTAAGTCGGTGGGGTGATGGAATAGCCGGCTGCTTGCAGCTTGTTTTTATCGGCACATTTAGAGGACAAAGGACGCTGTCGGAGAGGTGCAAATGATTTTAAGGTGGGCAGGATCTACGGGTTTTTTCGTAGACTCTGGTAATTCTAGTGTTAATGCAAATACTATTGTTACATGAAAGTGTTATGCAGGTTGTTGGTTTTTTTTTTTTTCTTCAATTGTTTTGTATTATCAACTCTGTCCAAAAAGCAGTTTTTAGGTTTATCTTTTATATATCATCAATTAACAAATAGTAGTTGTCGGTTCTGAACTTGTTAGTCATGTTAGACCAGTACAGCAAGTACAGTGACAGTTCAAATGAATTGAAAGAAATTGATTGAGGCAGTAGTGGTGTTCATTGGTATTCAGTAATGCACACAAGTTAAGTTTAAAGTATTTATTGTTATTCTGACCCTTGAGTAAACATTCTCAGATAAATTGCACCAATCACAGAAAAAAAATGAATATTTTTTTAAAGTTTGTTTTTTAAGTTGTAATAAAGATAGTTTGTTATTTAAGGCAAATTATGTAATCTGTGATTAAGCCTTTTAACTTTTGTTATTTGATATTTTGCCTAGACTTTTGAGTTTTCTGTGTAATAATGCAGTAATGTTTTCTTATTTTTTATGTTTTCACCATGTTCTTAAAAATGTGTCTTAAAAAAATGAGACATCTTTTTAAAGGACAATATTTTGGTATTGCCTACAAGAGTGCATGCTAATCTTGAATGTTGATTAAGAATTGTGAAAGAGGCTTTGAAGAAAATAGTGATAAATTCATCCTAAGAATGACTCGGTGTCTCTTATCACCCTTACTATGTTGCACTTATAACTCTGAAAACTAACTTACTGCAACCAAACTTACTGAGGAAGGAACATTTACATTAATTTGTTGCAACACCACATTGAGATTGTGCTTGCCTGATGCTTAATTTTAGTAACTGGAAAGTTTCAGTTGATTATATTATATTACTATATACTAGTGTACATTCCTACAGTGTGTATGCTACAGGAAGAATGCAGTAGATTTCAAACTATAGATTTATCTGGTGGTAGTGCTGGGCAGTATGACCAAAATTCTATATCACGGTATTTTTCAAAATTATACCGGTTTCACAGTATTCAACAGTATTTTTTTCCCATGCATGAGTGGATGTTAACCACATTTTCCACTGCAATTACTGCAGTAGACTGGCTAAGAATAACCTATTCCACTGTCATGAGAATTGTACATTGTACAAAAAACATTTTAATGTGCACACAAGTATTAATACAGACTTGCATGGCCCCATAAAGTGACAGTTTTGAAAGGGGTGCCACTAATGAAAAGAAGGAATCACATTGCATGACAGTTGCAGTCAAAATATAGAACCTTTTCATTGAACAAATTTTGCAAACAATTTAAACTATAATTTTGACAACATATTTTCAACCATCCATTTAAGCATTTAGACTTAGTAAAATATCCAGAGGTGCTTGTCAAAAGTTATATTGCACTGAACCTATCTTATAAAAGGAATAAATAGTAAATATTTTATGTAAACCAACTACACTTTCTGTTAATGTTAACAATCTCTGTCCACTGACACGTTAAAGAGACTTTTTAAATAACTTTACCATCATTAAACTGAATAATATTTAAACTAATAAATAATAACAATAAAATAAATAGTGCAACTTCCAGTAATAGTACTATTACTTCAAGGCTTCAAGCCCAGGTACATTACACAGTATTCACCAAATAAAAATAAAATAAAACAAGTGCAACTTGGTGATGACATTTTTACCAACTGAACCACCATATTGCAAATTGCATTAATATGGACCTTGCTTCAAGCTAAGCTATATACATAAATAATAGAACTCCAACTTGCATTTATAATGCTATTTGTGGTATAGCGGGTCTGCGGCTTCAAAAAAAAATATGGCAAGTTTTTAAATCCAGTTAGCCGTGTCCATCTCCGTGGGAGCAATTGCACGACCGTCGGGAGGTGATGAGGTAATTGGGGTGAGTTGCACCTGCACCTGCGGGTGGGATCGTTCTCAATTGCTTCATCGGCTTCCTACGCCGTGTGATTAAGGTGCTGTGCCTATGGAGACATATATTTATAGGCTGGCAGGATAGGGGAAGGAAAAAAGAAAAGATAGAACAAAAGGATGTTAAAGAAGGGAAAAGGCAGTCATGGGAGATGATCCAGACACCAGGAAGGAGAAGGCAGCACCAGCTGGGGCTCCGTGAGGGAACACAGGCTGAGGCGCTTTAGGGGCTGGTTTGCCCCACTGACTAAGCGTGTAGAGTGGGGCAAGCAAGATGTAAGACCTCCCAATGGATCCGAGGAGCGACTGAGTGAGCACGAAGGAAGACGGTAGGTGTGCCCATCTCGGACGGTCTGGCTGCGTAGTATGGCGGCAGCCAAGACAGGGGTCGGCAGAAAGGAGTTCATGCTGCAGAGGCTCCACCGGCAACACCAGTGATGGGTGAGCCGGGGAGACCAAAGGTGGTGGGCTGCGATCGGGTGAGAAGAGAGACTGCATTTTAACCTCTATTTTAACGATTTCTTTATTATGGATTTTATCTCCACATTTCACTGGTTTTATGGATTTTCTATTTATTTGGGTACTGGGGTTTTTTTTTTTTTTTTTTATATAAACACTGCACAAAGGACACTTTTGGTTTTACTTTTGACTGTTTTTAATAAAAGCACTTGACCACTTTCCACCATCCCCTGGTTTCAATGAGATTTGTCAGCTCATCTTGGTCATAACTATCGACGGTTTTGGTTCAACAGACTCCCATGTGGGAAAAGGGAGTCTGTAGGGGACCGGCATCGTCACAATATTAAACAGTACCCAGGTACATTACACAGTATTACACAGTGCAGTATTATCCAGTACTATAGAAACAGTATTCACACATTTGAAAATAATAATGGTCCACATCCAACCTTTTAAAACCAAAGTATCTCCAGACATGACTCCTTTTTTCAGCAAAAGTTCTTCTGTGTCATCATGTTCAACTTTACCGTCTGCTACAGCTTTGGAATGTTCTCTGTCCGTTTTCACTGCGCAATATCTCCACTAACACATGTACTCCTTTGCATGCATGTTTAGCAGTGTAGCAGTGAAAAAGGTCCCCCCACAAACAGTTTCCTGCAGCACCATGTTCCAAACGTTGTTTAGGCTATTTAAACGGTTCTTGTGGTATAAGAAAAATCCATATCATAACAAAAATAAAAAATGTTTTTCAGTATGAACCGGTATACTTCCCAGCACTATCTTGTAGTTAAACATTCTTGAGTTAAATTATTTTATTTAATTCGTTGTGTGAAAGTTCACTTTATTTACATTGTTTCATATCCTTATCTGGTTGGACAAATTATAAATGAATATGGTAGTCAGCTAGGCCATGAGCATTGCATACCTGGTACTCCAGGTTAGCTTTCTGGTAGCTCAGCTTTATATATTTGGGGTGTTAAATGCAACGTTTATTTGTAAAGCATTGTTGTACACAAGTGCATAGTACTGTTCTACCATAATATAAACACAATCAGCATCTTGGAAGAGAATGTTTTAGCAAATAGATGATTTTTAAAGGATTATGTCATGTTGATGTGTGGAGCACTCAAAATATTTATCAAAAATGACCTGCATTAATATTGTATTCTCAAATATTGTTTTCAGACCAAATTTAGACCCCACCAGTTAGTTTCTTTGTCAAAAACATCATCATTGACCAGGTTATTCTGAGGAGCAGTATGTTCTTTAATGGCATACACCTTTAGTTTACTATAGCCATTGATGTTTGTTTACACCTGTATTAAAATTTGTCACGCTTGGACCATTAACAGGAACCTCATGTTAGTAAAGGTGACGTTTGTTCTGAAAAAGCATATTCACACTTTGCAGTTTGTTCTAATAGTAAGGAGTATTGTCATAACCTCTAGTGTACCTGTTAGGAATCCAGAGTATATAGTATATTGGTTAATGGTGAGCATCTTATTTTTTTTTTTTTTTTTATAAGATTCCTCTCATGCCCTTTCTGTGACTGCACAGGGAAAGATCTGCATGTAATGATTTATAACCCTCTGATTTTGAAAATATATAAAATACTAGCTATAGATTCATATCTGCAACATTACAATGCAGTGAGCATCATTTTAATGAGGTAGTTGCACTTTGTACATGCCTAGCCCGTAAATATCTATTATTTAATTATAGCTGTATTTTGGAAGTGTTTTTATGCAGCAAGTTTAATGATTGGCTTGAATTTTCCTTAAGTAGTCTGACACAACTGATTACAAAGTATTTGGCAATTTTTGCACTTCGGTTGTTTTTTTGTTGCTTGTGACAGTGCCATAACTATTGGCACTATGTGTGTTGATTTTTTAATTATATATTTTCTTGTTTATTTCAGTAATTAATAAACAGTCACCCCGCACCCTCCATTTTCAAACCCCTATATTCCCCTTCATGGTTGTAGCAGCAAGAGTCTATCCAAACAACTTTAGGTACAAGACAGGATGGAAAAGCACTTTTGCACACAAACTTTCAAACTCACTCACAGAAAGCAAGTTTACAGTAGCTGGTTAACGACATGCATCTTAGATTAATAATGACTGTGTATTTGGCCAATCCATTTACAAAATGAGAATGTTTTCCAATAGTTAAATACAAGTACTTATAGTTAATAACAAACATTCTGTATAATTTGTGATACACAGAATATGAGGTATTAGTAACATGGCACAAGCTATTTCTATGAACAAATATTAAAAGTATTGATGTACTAGTTGCAGTTTCTATGGCTGATTTTTGTAATTAGAGTAGCTTATCTGTTTTTCTTCAACTTTTCAATTTATGCCTCAAATTTTGTACACTTCATATCCTAACTATAAAATTCTTCTTAATACATTTTGGACTGGTAAAGATCAGTATTTTATGCCACACTGGTGTCCCTTCTGAAGAATATAGTGACAAAGAATATAGCAGTAGTAAAGTGTTTTATATAATACTTTATAAATCCATCAGGTAAAAAATAAGTTTAGAAGGAAATCTGCAATTTCATGTCACTGGCCACTTCATCTCTAAGGTTTTTTAATCAATTGCTCCATCACGACTAAGGTTCACATAGGGTCATAATATAACTTGCTCTTCGTCATGCTAGATGCATCATATTTTATAGAGCTCTTGCATAAAGTATATTGCCCCTATTGCTCTTGTTTTCATTTTACTTCTAGTATTTCAAAACCTAATTCTGTTAATACAGTAACAGTAATACAATATAAAATACAGTATAAAATCAACTCTTTGTATATCAAGGGATGTAAAATGTTCTACAATAGGCTTTGTAAGGTATTTTATTTTACCAGCTTGGATATGCTCCCTGAAACAATCTGCATTCCATCTTCATGTTTTACCTACTGTAGTAAATGCCTGAACACTTTAGGAAATGAAGTAATTAAGATTTTTGCACTGGCAGTAGGCCCGTTGTTTTTATGTTACATTTTCCAAAGGGACCACATATGATTGTGTAATTCATGACACATTTGCAAGTGATACAGCAGTTCTTGTTACAATAGACAGTGCCCCTCAGGGAAGGTTGCTCAGATGTGTGACGTGATCTGCAACCATCACAGAGCAATGCTGGAAAAAAAGTTGGTTTGGTAAAATCGATTTTATAAGTCCGAACTAGATATGTTTAAATGTGTATGTTGTAAGATGGCTTAGAATTGCAATTGTCAGCCTAACTGGTAGCATACATTGACAATGACACCAAAATCTTAATCTTATCAAAGCACCCTAATGAAATCATAGACATTTTACTTTAACTTAGTTTCCTGAAATAAACTGACTAACCCAATATAATCATAAAATGTGATTTATTTAAAATATAATAATTATCTTTAAACATTGGCCATGTGAGAAAACCAACAGCAAATTTGTGGTGTGTTACAAATTTTAATACATTATAAGCCCAGTTAGGAGAAGTTTGTGTTTTGACTTACATTTTTCACTTAAATAATTCTTTAGCAATATATTCAAAACCTAGAGTTATTATTGTGTTGATTTTTTACAATTTTTGTATGTCAGTGTTTGTGTCTCCTATGCTACCATGGTTTGGAGTATTAATTATTGTTGTTATTGTGGTTATTTCTGTCAAGAAAAGATACATTGCAAATACAAACTTCAAGCAAAAAATGTACATCAATCTTATTATTTCGAAGTGCATGAATATTTCCTAAAAAGAGGTAATAGTGGAGTATGCAAGAAAAAAGTAAGATCACAATGCCTTTCAGCTAGTCGTCAAATTGTGAAGATCTGGCTCTTCAAACAGTTTTTAATGCTTGACTTACAGAAAAGCATTTTGATACAAATGGTCATACTCTGAACTGTAGCAACATTTTTTACCTCTGTCCCCAATATTTATGACGTTGCCAGGCATGCTCCGATTGTTGCTCAGTTCATATTCAGAACATTTCTGTTTGTCAGTTTAAAGACGTTCTTCAGTGAATTAGCTGGATTGCGTCACTTGTATTATTACAAGAAGGAAAGACGTATCTGTTTCTTGTGAGCATTTCAGTATATGAATTTAATTTGAAGCTCATTATGTACAAGTAATTGATACAACTTCATATAGGTGGAGATTGGGATGGAAGAGCTCTAAAAAGACCACCTAAAGTACAGAGAGATAAAACCAAGAACACAATGAATGGATAGAAGTATCTTAATTTTTGTTACTTCCTGGGCCATTTATGTTGTAAGTGCCATGATGACTTTAGCTGTATACTTTGCTAAAGACTAAATGTGACACATTGAAATGTGTTCTCTATGTTCATGTTCATAACCACCTTCACAGTATGTGATTAAAATACTGTTAATGGATCAATGCTTTTTTTTTTTTTTACCTTTTGTCATAAAAGCCTAGTCCACTTTTTTGTATATACTGTATCATGAAGGTCCTTTAACTGTTCAGAAAGTTGAATAAATCACATAAGACACTTGCTTAGCCTGACGAGCCTATTCTCATTCAGAAACTTGAAGATATTTTTTATGGAAGTAAAAGATAATGAAATATGTTGCTTTGCAATATTTCTGCTGTACACGTGCTGCCTTTGGTCCACTAACTTGCACTATATAATTTGTCTGTAGAGACCTAAGCACTATTTAAAAAAAAATCGTCTGACAGCAATCATTTCTCAGTGCACAGCAATTTGGCTGTCAGAAACAGCTGGCACTATAGGGCGGAACAATGGGAAAGCAGAGGGAGAGGGAAGTGCTTACTCAAAGCACCCTCCGGGAGGATCAGGTTTCCGACTCTGTCATTAACAACAGAAGACTGCGCCATGCGCTAAGATTGTGGGCTTCAAGTCTGAGCAGTAGTCTGCGCCTCTGACTGGTAGGTGTTTCGCTTTAACTCCGAGGGTAAAAGTCATTTGATAAGGCTTTTGGCAGCAGTTTCTGTGTTGGGTGCCGTCTCAGTGAGTCGATACAGAGAGATATGCATAATCCGTGTGTGTGTGCGCGCGCGCGCACTGCCGCGCGGTCCTGTGCCTGTATGTGCGTGGTCCCTCAATTTGTGAGGCTGTCTGAGTGCTGATATGTGGGCTGAGACGAGGTTCTGCGCTATTTCTTTTTTTTCCTTAAAATTAGTTCAGCTGGGGTTATTGCAACTATTTCCTTAATCGTTTGAAAGGCAATTGCATCGTTATTTTTTTAGTCTTATTTCTTTCAGTTGTTTTATGTGTCTTTAGCAGTGTGTTATTTTTAGGAGGAACGTCTAAGCATTTATTAATGGGAACCAGTACTGACTCGAGACGACAGTGTGCAGAAAACCTGGCAGAGAATTAGGTGCATTCTGGCAGACTTCCTGGTCCTAGCAAAGAAAGAAAGGCTTTGAATGTGAGAGACTTACTTTACTGCTTGTCTGCAATACAGATTTTTGTTGTGTTGTGCTGGTACATATTGATTCCCATGATTCATTGTGTGATCTCAGTAAAAGGCTTGCTTAAATGACACTGGAGTCAGCTGTCTGTGCTGGAGCACAGATCTGCAGTATTTCCTGGCTCCACACATCTCCGATACCACTGTCTACACCGGAGACTGCCTTTTAATTCAGATTTTATGAGGTCGTATATGTGCCTTTCATTATCTTGAAGAAGGGAAGTTAAAGATGTACTTTTATCTTTTGCTAATATGCACCCCTTTCTTACAGTTGTCTAAAGCATTAAAATGCTCTGTTCACACACATCAAAAAAAAGCTTTCTTATTATGTGTCATTGTTTAGATTTTAATAAGAACATTTGTTCCTGCTGGCATTCCCAGGCTGCTTCAATCTCATTTCCTACTAGATCTCTGACCCATTTGTAAATCCTTATAGTGGCAAAGGTTCTGACAAATTGGAAGAGTGTTAACTAGTGTTGGTGACCTTTTCCTGCAAGTAGGTTAGTCCAGGAAGGGATTTAGGAGTAATTTTTAATTATGCTGTAAATAACTATATTGAAGACTGCTTAGTTGTTGTATTGTGACTATACAAATATTGCAATGATTAGCATCCTCTAATGGTTTTAAGAAATAATTATTTAATACCCAACAGAATAATTTTAAATCAGAATGCTCTTTGATTACAAAATATTTTAATATTTGTCACACATTTTAGTCTGTCCCAAAGATATCCCCAGCAGCTTGTCTTGATGATGATGTGTTATACTTAATCCAAGATGTTCTGTACTTTACATTTTCCACAGATACAAAATAATACGCTGTAAATGTTCTTAAAGAAGCCTTGGTATTCAAAGCACAGCTTGGCAATAATAGTTTTGAATTTCTGAGACAAAATTTTATCTAGAAGGTATAAGTGTTTAGTAAAGTATAACATTTTAAAATAAAAATTTATATTTTCTTTTTAAAAGTAATCGGGTGCTTTATGATAACACAGTATAGGTTCTTAGCATAACAGTGTGGTTTTATAAAGTTAAGCACTTAAAACCTGACTGGATGATAGTGAGGTAGATATCAATTAAGACAAGTAATATGAAGAACACATAAATATGTTTTAAGGACAAAGCAGGAAATGTGCTAGGGGGAAAAATATGTTTGTTTTATGTAACTTAGGTTTCCTATTTGAATTCTGTGGGTGTAGATAGTCTTTTCTACAGTGATTTTGCTGGATTTTGTTTGGCTTGTTCCCTGCAAATCAGAAGTAAGTAGTCTGTAATCAAAACAAAAAAAGTTTGAGCAGTATACTATGGATATTCATTGCTTGCTATCATTCAATGAGTATTTAATTGGGGGGGGGGGGGGGGGGAGATGTGCTACTAGTGACAGGATCACAGAAATTATAAATAATTTTTTTGCACCTTTTAAATGCAGGGCTGTCAGATTCCGCCATCTAGTTGAGACTAAAAATTCAGAATCACAATCAATAAGAAAAATGATGCAGTTTCACAGAGGCAACCAAATATAATTACAAGTTTATGAACAAACAAAACATTTTTCTAGTAATGGAAGTGTGTATATATACTAATAATATTTCTATCATGCCCATTTTACCAAATGTAAAATTAATAATATTCAGAAACAAAACAGGGTGGTCAGCACAGTAACCTGTGGGATGTCTATGTTGAACATCAGCCTGAAGAAAGCGATGCTGCCAGTCCACACATGTTGTAGAGATTGCTATTTCACGTCATATTTCCCCGAAAGATTCTGTGTTGAATATCACATACTGAATATTTTTGGGAAAAGATTACCTTTGGCTCTTCTGAACTGTATTGTTAACATTAGTCTTAATCCATTCCTCTAATGATTTACTGAACCGTCTTAATTCATTTTCATGATAAATAGGAGTTGGATTGTATTTTGTGTACTTTAAGGTACAGTGATCCCTCGCTATATCGCGCTTCGTCTTTCGCGGCTTCACTCCAGCGCAGATTTTAAATGTAAGCATATGTGAATATATATCGCGGATTTTTCACTACTTTGCGGATGTCTGTGGTCTACAGTACGTGTGCTTCCTCAGTTGATTTGCCCATTTGAATTCAAACAAGGGACGCATTTGAATTCAAACAAGGGACGCTATTGGCGGATGGCTGAGAAGCTACCCAATCAGAGCACGCGATTAAGCTCCTGGGTGCTGTGGTAACTCTCGAGCGTCTCGCGACCATTCTACGAATGGCAAAAGATCTCCAGACATCAGTTGAAGAATGGGACCCGCAAATGATTCGTTCTTTGCAATTTAAAAATGCTCTTGACGGTGCCATGGAAGTGTATAGGAACCTCTGTACACAAATAAAAAAGCAGCGCCAGCAACTGCCCATCATGATGTTCCTTACACGCAAAACACTGCTTAGTACGCCTTCGGTGGAAGAAGACGACGGCGGTGCTACACAGTCGCCTGAAGAGGCTCCTTTAGAACAGCTGTGACAGTGCAGTAAATGTCATCGTTATCTGACAAGTTGGTGAGTACCCAAAACTATTTTTCTACGTACTTAGTACATGTATGTACGTTTATTGTAACTGTGCACACATTTTATACAATTTTTTCCTTGCATTGTAGGTATTTATTGCCGGTGGCCTGTCTATCATAATGGCAGTAACAAATGTGATATCGGAGACGCTCTACAGTATCTTTAAAATAACATTTTGGTTTTATGTACAGCATTTACATGTTATAGATTTTTCACATATTTTTATATTACCTACTCAATTACAATATGTTTAAAACTATATTACGTATTAAATAAAACTCCTCAATGATATACAATACGTATGTTTGTGAGTAGTATATAAACTGTGTTTACATACATAATTTCAACTAATCTTACCTAATAACTAAGAGTATATAAAGGGTTTATGCTGTATAACTGTACGGGGAATATTTATCAACTATGTGGGAGAGTTCATAAGGACTTAAAATATATAAAAATAACCATATAAACATATGGTTTCTACTTCGCAGATTTTCTTATTTCGCGAGTGGCTCTGGAACGCAACCCCCGCGATGGAGGAGGGATTACTGTACTGTAGAAAAAAGGAGTCAGCCCTGAAATGGGATGCTAGGTCATCACAGGGTACACTTATTTCAAACTGGCCAGTTAACTTAACACGCACGCACTTTGGTTGTGAGAGCAACATTTTTTAATATTTTAACAAAAAAATGCACATATTTTTGCATATTTTGACCATACAAATAGATAACTGACATGAGAATTATGTGACACAAGTTTCGTGAGAATTTTTCTTTTTTCCATGGATGCTTTGTTTACCATTGTCCAGAACTGTTCACCATAGGGTTCTATTGAATTTAAATCTTTAATATGTAATTTTTCCACAAAAACAAAAATTTTGTTTTCTCTCAGCCACTACTATAAACTACATGGGGTAAGTAAAATATGAAAAAAAAATTTCAAAGGTGTACTGTATTACTTTAAGCGTACTTTCCAACTTCTAAAAGTGCAGTTTTGTTTTTCAGTGTATTTTACAGGTGTTAAACCTTTTATGTCCTCCTTGGCACAAAAACTGCACTTGACCATCATATTCATAACATGTATAGTAAGACTAAGTTCCTTACAAGTGCAAAGACAAATTTCTCCTTCTCCTTGGAGCTTAATTTTAAGTTTCTGCTTGAAATAAGTGACTTAACACAAGGAGGCCCTTCACTTATAGAAATACTTGGGTGCTTTCCATGACTACTTATATCGTCTTAGTTGATGACATTTTTAAGCCACTTCACTCATGGTATTCTTCTCGGTTTTCTTATGCTGCCATAAATAACTGTGTGCCTGATGTAACCCAGGAAGCATCTGTGTATAAATAAATGAATTGTAGAAATTGGGCAACTGGTGCTAAGTATGGTAAGTTTATTCTAGCACTGTTCAAAAATATAGAACAAAGTAATAATTTAAAATAATAATTGGATTATGTGTACCCTTTTGTGTCTTTGCATTTTAATAAAACACTGTTTTATGTTTTTGAATATAACTCAATGGATTTTGAAGGTTAAATTATTGAGTTAACTTTCCTGTTAAATAGGTAAATTGAACTACTAGGAACCTCAAGGGTGCAATCACTAGAAAATTGAAATACTTGCAGGGCATCGCTAACATTGAGAATATGTTATTAAGCACAAAATGTTTATAGATAATTAACCTAAACCAATGAAGCAATTATCATTATAATAATAATAATAATAACACATTTTATTTATATAGCACCTTTCCCATGCTCAAGGCACTTACAGAATATAATAAAGAACGGCAGTGTATACAGTATATAGCATTGTACAAACCAGATAAATAAATAAAGAAGATTAAGACAGTGAATTCTGGAAAAAAAAAAAACAGACAACATAATTGATGGCATAGCACACACACACAGATTACATTAGCATCTTGACAGAGAGGTAAACTGAGAGAAGGGTAATAAAGTCAAGTAGAGCTAAAAGCCTTTCTGAACAGATGAGTTTTGAGTTGTTTTTTAAAAAAATTCATGGAGTCAGCTGACCTGATTAATTTCGGTAGGTCATTCCAGAGTCTGGGCGCTATACAGCTGAAGGCCCTGTCACCCATGGAGTGTAGATTAGTGTGGGTACAATAAGATTGCCAGAATCAGAGGACCTTAGTGGGCGGGCAGGCACTTAGTGATGGAGAAGGTCACTGATGTAGTTTGGCGCGAGGTTATTTAAGGCTTTGTAGGTTATTAGTAGGATTTTTATATTCGATTCTGTAAGACACAGGGAGCCAGTGAAGACGGAGCAGGGTGGGTGTGATGTGCTCGCTGCTGCTGGTTCGAGTAAGGACTCTTGCAGCTGAGTTTTGAATAAGCTGGAGCTGTGATATAAGATTAGAAGGGGCACCTGCCAGTAGGGAATTACAATAATCGATGCGGGATGTGATAAAAGCATGGACAAGTTTCTCAGAATTAGAGAAGGAGAGGAAGGAGCAAACATGGGAAATGTTACGGAGGTGAAAGTAAGAAAGTTTCTTAGTGTGATTTATGTGGGCGGAATAAGAGAGGGAGGAATCAAAAATGACACCAAGATTTTTTACAGTAGAGGCAGGTCTGATGAGATCACTGCCAAGATAGACTGGGAAGGAGCTCATTTTATGAAGTTGCATTTTAGTCCAAATTTGCAGGAGTTCAGTTTTATTGCAATTTAATTTTAAAGAGTGCTGCTCCATCCAGGTTTTAATTTCACTAAGGCAGGCTGTGAGCTGAGAAAGCTCTGATGAAGTTCCACTTTTAACATTGAAGTAGAGTTGAGTATCATCCGCATAAAAATGATAACCCAGTCCATAGCTACGGATAATATGGTGAAGGGGAAGCATGTAAATACAGAAAAGCAGAGGACCGAGGACAGAGCCCTGAGAAACTCCTTGTGTGACTGGCGCTGAGCTCGATCTGCTGTTGCCAAGACTAACAAACTCTTGCCTATCAGTTAGATAGGACTTGAACCACTGGAGGGCAGTGCCAGAGATACCCAGCATGTTCAACATTATACACAAATTTATTTTTAAGAAACCAAATACAGTATTTGTTAATTGTTATATTGCTCCTTAAAAATCTTTTTTTTTCCCTCATCTTTATTCTGTTCACTATTAGGCTCACCATTGGCCCTAAATTATATGTTTAGAAAGTTAAGACCATGGATGTGTTACAGGTAAAACAAAGTGCATTCTACTTTGCCTTTTGAAACTTGGAGAACTGCTTTCTGAAGTAGGTTTTCATTTTTCTACCTGTTACCTGTTAGATTTTGGCAGAAGGTAAGAATTAGCTTGATGTCAAGTCTGCCAAAAAAACTTGCATGTTTACAACTCATTAGGAGTTTTTGCTTAGTACAGTACTATTTATATACTCTTGTTCTAGCTGCTCTTCATAATATGCTTGTGGATGTTCAAGTAGAGACCTGTCTTTAAACCTCTGGCATCTTTGAATGACTTTGGAAGGTGTGTTGTTTTTCCCTCTTTGCTGTGTAAGCAGTAATTAATGCTGCGGGAAATGTCTACTACGCCCTGCTTAAAAGTCAAAACCAAGTTAATTTAATTTATGCATGCGAAGCATATTATTAATTACATAGAAAACATGTCTGTTGTGACTAAGCTGCTCACACTGGTCACTATGAGAACTTGAATTGTGGATGTTTCTAATTAACCTTAAATGTACGTACATTTCAGGCATTAGTTTCTTCAGAGGGCATTTATTTGATTTAATAAAACAGAGTACCACTCAGTTGAGTTTTTAAAATTTAGTCTGTCGACATATGACACTAGGAACAGGATTTACACATTAGTATGATAAAACCATTCAATTTGGTCATTAAAGGTCATATGGCATGGTTTATGTAATCTTAGAGACAATGTCTCATGGATTTTGCTTGAACTAGAGACCAGACGTTTTTAATCGGAGAAAGCAAATTATATTTCCATTGTGGGACAAACACATTTTCTCAGCTACTACCTTTCTGGAAAATTATGTAGGTATTTAACTTTATAAGAGCTTTTTGCTTTATATATGAGAGAGAGTCTTAACTACAACCTCTATAACAAGGTAATCGTCTCCTTTCTTAAAATATGGCATACAATAATGCCACTTCAGTGAAAGTGGTAGTTTAGTGATGCTGTGTTCTTCATGTGTTTACACAGTTTATTGCCAGTTACTCTGCATTTCCCTGTAATTTTCTACATATCTTATTTTGCCTCTTGGTGTGTATATATGCGTTCTGCCCGACTAGGGTCCCAACAATAACAGACACCTGTATTTGTAGATAACTAGTGAATGGACTTGTGCATTGTATGTATGGTGATAATGAAAAGGTGAATTGGTTTGGTATAAATCTTAAAATATCTGTCAAGTGTTTGAAGATAATATAAAGCAAAAGGGGCAAAGAGTTGTGTTTTTCACATTGCTGACTCAACATATCAGTTTAGACAACTAATTAAAAGATGGACAAAGTGACATGACACATTTTTTATGTGAGTAGTTATTGGTGTAGTAACTCCTCTTCTGAAGTTTGGCAGAATCTCATCATTGTCTGGTGGGTCATTTCAATTACATTTTTTGTGATTGTCATTTTAGAGTACTTTATAGAATCTTTTTTTTTATTATTATTATTTAAATATCCCACTTCAGCACACATTCAAAACATTCATTAATTATAGTTTAAGAAAAATGCATGTCCAAGACATTGCAAGTATACAGTTGTGTTCCTGATATGTAGACATTTTGATATTGTTTGCTGCTAGTCCATTATGTCAGGAACTTTATCTTCATTTAAGGATGAAATTAAAAGTTTTCCTCAAACAACACTACAAATCACATTTCGTAAATAACAGTTACAAAAATGTCTTTTTTTGTGTCGAGTATTCCCATGAGCACAGAATCAATTTTAGTCATGCCAGAGAAACCAAAATTGTCTCCTATGCTGCAAAATATTAAATCAGGTTCCACCAGCCTCCTGCTACAATAAGCATCTCTAATTGTCAGTTATATTCTGTGTAAATTCAAAAACATCTTCGCCAGAAACAATTACATTATGTTTGGATACTGTAACAAATGTAATACTTTTCAAAATATTAAGGTCACTTTTTGTTGTTTGTGAATTTCAGATTGTCCTTTAACAGCATTGCTTCAGTGATACCTTAGACCTGCAGTACTTAACTTGTGACTATTTGTGTGCTAAAACTTTCAGACAGGAATTGCAGCATGCAAAATGGCAGATGGTTTCCTCTGTTATGAGTGGCAATGGGGAAACTAAATCCCACACGTCTAGTTTTGTCTTTAATTCAGTGTTTTTATTTATTATTTTTTTAGGAACTATCCCAATATTGGAAACACTCTTTTTGTGGCTCTTATCAACATACAACTTCTCACTAATCCTAGGTATAGCTTTGTGTGTGACAAGAACATTTTCTGTGTGTCTTCAAGTCCATTGAAAGGCATGTTGGCGCATGGTATCTAAGCCAGTAAGCTGTAGTTTAACCCCTTCACCGCCCTCTGCCGGATATATCCGGCACCGCTGTTTTAATGCTAACGCCATACTGCCGGAATTATCCGGCACATTTGCCTGTGGTTATATGAATGCCTGGCAAGTAGTATAACTGACGGTTTGGCGTGGGTATTATTACTACGTTGTATTTCGACAAGTCTGTGGTTGTTTTGGCCGGTCATGTGACGTGATTCGCATGTAACAGCTGTGAATATGGCGAAACGTAAACTGACTTCAAGTGAGGCTTTGCAGGCGATTTTGGACAGTTCTGATCATGATTGTAGCAGTTCTGAAGAAGATTTTAGTGACAGTGATGAGCAGCAACTTGCGCTGCATGATATTGTGAATGTAGAGGCATCGGATGACGGCGCTGAGTGGGTGTATCCCCAGCATCTCAGCTGGGCTGCTGCCCGTGGTGAACTACCTTTTCTGCATTCGTTTGAGGGAACGTGTGGCTTTATTGTTGATGTAAACAATTACACTGCTGAGCAGTTTTATGAGCTGTTTGTGTCACCTGATTTGATTAGACATTTTGTTCATCAGACAAATCTGTATGCAGCACAGTTTATTGAGAAAAATCCCAATTTACCTCCACATTCCCGTGTTCGTGCTTGGTTTGACACTGATGAAAACGAAATGAAAAAATTCATTGGGATTTTGATGTTGATGGGAATAATCAGAAAACCAGATATTGAGATGTACTGGTCTACAGATCCTATGTATGCAACACCTATTTTTGCAGCTGTCATGACACGTAACCGATTCTCTTTGCTGCTGAAATTCTTTCATTTGAATGACAACAGAAACGAGCCAGATAAGAAAGATCCAAACCGCGACCACTTGTTCAAGCTACGTCCTTTGATTGATCATTTATTTGAAGCATTTCAGTTGCCCTACATGCCAGGACCGTCAGTTGCAGTTGATGAAAGTTTATTGTCGTGGAAGGGCCGCTTACAGTTTCGACAGTATCTACCATTGAAAAGGGCACGGTTTGGTATCAAGATGTTTTGCTTAGCTGAGAATTCAGGTTACATTTATAGATTTCGTGTATACACTGGCAACTTGCACAACATTTAGTGGTCAATACTGCTTGAATAAATGTAAAAAATGTAAAAAAAATGTAAAAAAGTAAAAAAACAAAAATTGTTCAGATTTCGCCTGGCTTGGGGAATATTTAGGGAGTTGGCGGTTAAAGGGTTAAAAACCAATGATTCAGATTTATGTGGCACTTGGAGGAGAAACACTATTAACAGACTCAACTTCTCACATTTTATTTCTCAACCATTCACTCCTTCTCACAGAAAGAAAATTACATCCCAAACTGGAAAAATGGTGTCAGGTTCAGCAGAAACGTTGATTACTGTTTCAGCCCGTATGCATATAAAGACAGAACTAAGTGATGGAATTTCTCACCAGTTGTTTTGTTAGCTAAATAGCTAGCAACAAAACAAAAGCGAGAGTTAAGTGCTATAGCTTATTGGGTAATTAGCAGGAAAGCTAATTTTAAATAAGAAACCAACCACAAGATGAAAGTGGTACAAGATGACAAAAACTGAAAACCAAGGCACATAGTGGTGTCCTGAGATAGGACTCAGAAGTTAATGTTTCTTGCCAAAAACTCATTGTTAATTTGTCAGATGTTTTCAGAGAAGAGATGAAGAGGAATAACTGCGAGGATTCTTTTTCTCACATTTTTTCACAAAGATTATCTTGGAACGATTTTAGGCAGGTCATATTCACATTGAAATATTACACACATCATATGTTCATGCTACTTCTGTTTAATGACCATTCAAAATACTGTATTGCATTAGCATAGGTCATTTAACAGTTAATGCGGAGTGGTGGCTCTGAGGCTAAGGAGCTGCGCTGGTATCCTGAAGGTTGCCGGTTAGAATCCCCGTCACTGCCAAAAAAGGCCACTGCTCTGCTGGGCCCTTGAGCAAGGCCCTTAACCTGTAATTGCTCCAGGGGCGCTGTACAATGGCTGACCCTGCGCTCTGACCCCAAGGGGTATGCAAAAACTACCAAATTCCTAATACAAGAAATTGTATAAGGCGAAATAAAGAACGAACAAAAAAAAAAAAAAAGTGTTATTGAATATGACAGAAAGGCAACACAATAAAGAAATAACAACTATTCTATTAATGAGCAAGACATTTGCAGGTGGCTTTCTGTCCAAGCATTACATGCCCAGGAGTCTTCTCTTTTTTTAAGGAAGAGATCAAGTCACAAATAAAATGTTTGTTACAGCTCAGACAAAATAGTCAATGCAGCATTACAAAGACTGTGGTCCCCCATTAAAAAAGTCCTGCTTGCCTCTCATGTTCACCTCATATACAGTACTTAGTTTTACTTTTATTATATATATAATAAATCTATATTGTATGTGTGTGTGTGTGCGTGTATATTTGTGTCTCTGTGTGTGTTTGTCTGCCATGCGGTTTGCTTATCTGTAGACAGTAATCCACAAAGGGAGAAAATTAATCCTGTACAGTATGTTAAAATGTATTTTTATTTCTAAGCTTTCAACAACCTACCAGTGTCATTATCAGAGGAAAATGATTAGACATACAGGAATCACATGCAATATATAGCAAAAGAGGGAGTGGATCAAAAAAGTGGGGTTTGGAGGGTGTTTGTCATAAATTTTATTTTTTTATTGTTTAGGGGTTCTTCTTTTTAAGCTTGCATATGCTGGGGTTCATGTCGAAATGTCTGTTAATGTCATTTTCATTTGAGAGCCATGATTCAGCCAGTTCTCTGGTACTTTTAATATTAGCCCTGAATTTTACTTCCTTTGTTGAACTTGTATGTGCATATATCAGAGATCATGAGTCCTTCAGACAGCATTGCGATGTTCTTGTATGTGATGTAGTTAAAACAGTGTTGCTTCATGGTATTCAACATATTTTTCACTATTTAAATGTCATTGAAATAAAAATAAATCAAATAAAATAAGTTCACGTTTATGTCAACAAGAATTCATTTTTCTGTGTTGATATTAGCTTTTCAGCCATTTACTTTGTATGAATTGTTTGGGCATTTACTCCATAGCTAGTGCAGTGCATAGCTATTGTTGCACTATTTTTAAAGTGGATATCATGGTTTATTCTATAGGATATACTAAAATTTGTGGTCAGTGAAAGTATAATTAATACTTATAAGAAAAAAACTTAGTTTTAAAGCAAGAATTTTTACATGTGGGCTCAGCTCCGTTATTTAGCGGTTCAAAGCAGATTGCTACATTTTGTGTTTGTATAAACTACCTTTGGGTTGCTGCTGGAAAAGGTGTTGCTGAGACCATCAAGTGGGTGCTTACCTTGTGGTGTCTGTGTGGAACCTAATGCACTAATTTCTGACTTTAATGATTAACACGATACAAAGGCCAAAATTATAATAAATGCTAACATGCAATTAATTATGCGGAGCCACTGTAGGTTTTGGTTTTGTTACATGCATAGTGTTCACAAACAATTTGGGGCAAGTCAATTTTAGGACCCTTGTCACTTTGCTACACAGTCTGTAAAAGCAAAAAAAGATTACATTCAGTAAGAAAGCTCACAAACAAGTGCATTATTTGAATTCTTACAGATTTAAAAAAAAAAAAAAAAAAAAAAAAAAGTTTGGAGGATATCGTAAACCAGCATCTGAAGACCTTAGGTGTCCTAGAACATTGTGTGAGGTTTACATTTAATCCAGGTTATGCTTATAAACTCTGCTTCTACTTATAAGCCCAGTACACTCATTATTAATTTCATTCTTTTTGAAACCTAAATAATTCAATGTTTGGAATATATTCCTGTGAGTTCTGGGCACAAGGCAGGAACAAAACCTTCAATGTTATTCCAGTCCTCGGAAGGGCCACAATCAAACTTGCTCACAACAAGCCATTACATTTCTGGGATGTGAGCAAGTGTGAGTGGGACAAAAATAACTGGCATAGAAACTTCAGACATACCTAATTGATTTGCAGACTCCACACAGTGATTGGTCTATGATTTGCTCTAAGGAATGCTAAGAGGCAACAGTGCTTACCACAGTAACAACACACAGACACAAACAGATGAAAAATCATTTATTTTTTTCAGATTCATACAGCCCAGTTTCTTGGTTTATGTAATAGAACGATGTGCTAGGTAGGTAAGGTGGCTACAGAGCTGTTTGAAATTGTTTTTACATGGATGGATATGCATTACATATAAATGTATCTGTTATCATATGTGTGTTGTTTTTCCCCAATTATAATAAGGGTGATTTCTTTTAGTTTTTAGATGTTAAGCTTGGATTGTATGAAATGTTTATTATTTAGAGTTTTATTAGAACACACTATATTTACCACACAGAATTTGACAGAAAAAAACACAGCTTCATGCTTATACTCTTCCATGACAGAAGTAAAATTGTTTTTTAGCCATCTTAATTACCAATAATACAGCCCTTTGTATCATCACTCTGCAGAATTCATTTTAATAGGAACAAATTTGGAAAAGTTTGAAAACTGAAAATTAATTGAAGATTTCAAATATCTAATATATTAGAATCGTTTGTTTTATGTACATTAGAATTTGTAGCCTGCTTTGAGCTGATATTTTAATTTAAAAAGCTACACTTATTATCAACATTAAAACAAGATAAATCACATTTAATGTATTTTTAATGATGCTCAATTGGATTGAGATCTGGGGAATTTGGAGGTCAAGTCAACACCGTAAACTCTTTGCCATGTTTATCAAATGATTCCTAAACAATTTTTGAGTGGAGCAGGGCACATTATTCTGCTGAAAGAGGCCACTGCCATCAGGGAATAATGGTACTTGTCGGAACACGGCCCAGAGCATCACACTGTCTTTTCCGGCATGTCGTCTTCTCATAGTGCATCCTGCTGCCATCTGTTCCCCATGTAAACCATGCACATGCACCTGTCCATTCACATGATCTAAAAGAAAATGTGATTTATCAGACCAGGCCACCTTCTTACAGTGCTGATGCTCGTGTGCCCATTGTAGGTGCTTTTGGTGGTGGACAAGGGTCTGCATGGGCACTGTGACTGGTCTGCGGATACACAGCCTTGTGCATAGCAAGCTGCAATGCACTGTGTGTTTTGACACCTTTCTTTCATGGCCAGCATTAAGTTTTTCATCAATTTGTGCTATGGTGGCTCTTCTGTGGGATCTGACCAGATTGGCTAGCCTTCACTCCCCATGCAGATCACTGAGACTTGCATACCCATAACCCTGTCGCTGGTTCACCAGTTGTCCTTCCTTGGACGACTTTGGTAGTCCTCACAGGTGGTGCAGTGGTAGTGCTGCTACTTTGCAGTAAGGAGACTGTGGAAGATTGTGGGTTCGCTTTCCGGTTCCTCCCTGTGTGGATAGCGCTTTTATGAGTACTGAGAAAAGCGCTATATAAATGTAATGAATTAGTTACTAACCACTGCATACCACAAACACCCTACAAGACCTCCTGTGTTGGAGATGTCCTGCCAAAGTCGTATAGCCTATACAATTTGACTGATGTCAGAGTCAGTCATATCCTGTTTGCCCGTTTTTCCTGCTTCCAACATATCACCTTCAAAAATGGACTGTTTATTGTTGTACTAATGTATCCCACCTCTTCCCAGATGTCATTGTGACAAGATAATCAATGTTATTCTCTTCAACTGTCACTAGTTTTAATGGTGTGGCTGATCAGTGTATATACTGTAAGTACCCAAATACCTTCCTCTTTTTAAAAAAAGCACTAAGCTTCTTAAAGTATCAAAAATTCTAGTGCCAGATTTCAACTTCCTAAGTAAGCAGTGCCCCAAGCCTCTGCCCTTTATTTTGTCACAACACAGATGAGGACATTACTTCAATCTTAACTGTGCACAAATTAAGATTTATTAAAATTAAAAATGTATACTGTATATTCTGATACTTAAGCCTACCTTGGAGATAACATACCACTAGATCAGCATATTAAAACTCAGTATTTTGCAAAAGAACGTCTTCAGTGACCAAGTCTTAGAAGTTAAACCTATAGAGTGTGTAGAACAGCATGTGATGAGCCTCTTATTTTCAATCCAGTAAACAAACCACAAGTTTGTGGAGGCTGGGAGGGACAAATAAAGTATGAGAATATAGTTAATTAAAAGGTAAACTGTTGCTGATGTATGCCCTAGTTGTGTGCTTAATGTTACACGCCTTTTCTAACACACCCAGTGTGCAGCTTTATTCGTTTTATGGTAAGGATTACATGATAAGTAATAAATTCAGTAAATTATATACTGTCATAATGAGTAAAGGTTAAATAGCAGTTATATTTAACTAACCTGTCTGCCTTATCCCTAGTACACCAAAACAAATTGATCACACAAATGAAGCTACCTCAGCATTTGACAGACAAACTCAAACTCTCTATTTTTAAATAAAAGCAAAATCTATGTTATTTAATCCTTTAACTGTACAAATGTAATCAACAGCAGAGAAGCGTCAAAAGGCATTTATACGAACACTGTACTGTACTTGGCAAAATTTCCCTTGTGAGGCTTAGTAGCTAGAAATTGCATCAGCAAGTATTCAAGGAGGGAGGAGGTTGTTTTGCATTTTATTAACCCTTTAACCGCCAACTCCCTAAATATTCCCCAAGCCAGGCGAAATCTGAACAATTTTTGTTTTTTTACTTTTTTACATTTTTTTTACATTTTTTACATTTATTCAAGTAGTATTGACCACTAAATGTTGTGCAAGTTGCCAGTGTATACACGAAATCTATAAATGTAACCTGAATTCTCAGCTAAGCAAAACATCTTGATACCAAACCGTGCCCTTTTCAATGGTAGATACTGTCGAAACTGTAAGCGGCCCTTCCACGACAATAAACTTTCATCAACTGCAACTGACGGTCCTGGCATGTAGGGCAACTGAAATGCTTCAAATAAATGATCAATCAAAGGACGTAGCTTGAACAAGTGGTCGCGGTTTGGATCTTTCTTATCTGGCTCGTTTCTGTTGTCATTCAAATGAAAGAATTTCAGCAGCAAAGAGAATCGGTTACGTGTCATGACAGCTGCAAAAATAGGTGTTGCATACATAGGATCTGTAGACCAGTACATCTCAATATCTGGTTTTCTGATTATTCCCATCAACATCAAAATCCCAATGAATTTTTTCATTTCGTTTTCATCAGTGTCAAACCAAGCACGAACACGGGAATGTGGAGGTAAATTGGGATTTTTCTCAATAAACTGTGCTGCATACAGATTTGTCTGATGAACAAAATGTCTAATCAAATCAGGTGACACAAACAGCTCATAAAACTGCTCAGCAGTGTAATTGTTTACATCAACAATAAAGCCACACGTTCCCTCAAACGAATGCAGAAAAGGTAGTTCACCACGGGCAGCAGCCCAGCTGAGATGCTGGGGATACACCCACTCAGCGCCGTCATCCGATGCGTCTTCATTCACAATATCATGCAGCGCACGTTGCTGCTCATCACTGTCACTAAAATCTTCTTCAGAACTGCTACAATCATGATCAGAACTGTCCAAAATCGCCTGCAAAGCCTCACTTGAAGTCAGTTTACGTTTCGCCATATTCACAGCTGTTACATGCGAATCACGTCACATGACCGGCCAAAACAACCACAGACTTGTCGAAATACAACGTAGTAATAATACCCACGCCAAACCGTCAGTTATACTACTTGCCAGGCATTCATATAACCACAGGCAAATGTGCCGGATAATTCCGGCAGTATGGCGTTAGCATTAAAACAGCGGTGCCGGATATATCCGGCAGAGGGCGGTGAAGGGGTTAAAGCCTGAATCTTAACTACTGAAGTATAATGCCATACTGTCTAGAACCTTGGAAAGCCGACATTTTTCCATGGGTTAGGATTTGTTGATTAGTTATTTCACATAAAACATATTATTGAAAATCTCCTTGAGCATATTATGGGAACATATATTTTTGACATTTTTAAGAATATATACTTTATTAGTGGGTTAAGGCTAACATTGATTTAATGCGGTTTTCCCCATCAGATTGCACAAAACTCAAACTCAGTACGGCAATTTTTTTTTGATGGGAGTTGCATGGAAAAATTGGATATCTTGAAATATATCAGGAGATTAAAAAAACTTCTCAATTATATAATATCTTTTTTGTAGTATTTTATAGTGCTGTTCGATTCTAGTGGTGTCATTTAGCTTGACTTCTCATTGCATACTGCTCTTCATAATGCAGATCAATACAGAAATTACCATTGAAGACTGAATGTATTAAGTTACAAAGAGTGGAGTGAAGTTCAGAAAGCAAGCAGAAAGAAAAACATACTTCAAGAAAATGTGCATCTTGAGGAGGTTAGATGTCTTGGGCTTCCTTGTAACCTACCAATTTCAAGCAATCTCTTTAAAGGCCTAATGACAATTTCTTGACTGTATACAGTGTGAAATCTTAAAGTTTAACATAGACTTAATTGAAATCAATCTGTCTTTAATAAATCTGTTTTCAAGAAAATGCCATTATGAAGTTATTTGCAAAGTATGCAAAAATCAACTTAAAATAATAAAATACAATACGAATGGTAAATTGAAATTTTCAGACAAGGTAACGCCAATGTTACATTACATGACTTTTAGTTGTGGAATATATGAAGCATGACCACAGCTGCTGAACTCGTTACTAGACCATGTTAGTATAAACATATGAAAATCACTAGACATAATGCATTTATAACAAGTATCATCCTTCCAGTACAGTCATGCTTGTCCCATTTTATGAAAACCAATGATGTGCAATGTATTTTGGGTAACAGGTAGAATGAGTTCAGTCACAATCTCTTCCCTTGTTTTTTCTTTTTTCGATTCTTCTATGATATGTAAAACATGAGGCATCAGAAAGACAAACTTTTCTTCTGTTTATTAGGTACAAAACATGTGTTCCTTATTTCTCATTGTGCATATCAGTTGACACCAATATAATTCAAAGTGCTCAGCCCTACAACCAAAGACAAAAACTTTGTTGGGCCGAGTTATAGACTAGTTTTAGTGAGCAACTGGGCATGTCACTTAAGTGACTGGATTCATGGAATTGCGCCTCCGACTTGGTAGTATTTTGTAAATGAAGGCTTTGACTGAAAGCACTGCCCATGTCAGATTTACTGACTACGTGCTGACCTACCAACACAGTTGTACTCGCCCCTTTTTCTGACAGCCAATTACCTGGTATGACTGAAAATTGCTGGCCATGTCATATTTACTGACAGCGTGCTGACCTTCCAACACAGTTGTGCTGGCTTCTTTCCGACTGCCAATAACCTGCTGCCTGATGGAGCTGGTGCTGCACTAAGGGTTAATAGGTATGGTAAGTTCAGCTGCAGTCTCTTCCCTTTTTTTTTCTTTTTTCTATTCTATCAGGGTACATACAACTTGAGACATCAGATTGATGAGGTTTCTTCTGTTTGTGAGTTCAAAAACACCCACACTCCTTATTCCTCATCGCAGCATATGTGTTTTACTTCCAGGTGTTATTCATTGGTTGTCAGATCTCATGCATACACAGCCTACCCCTATGGGAACGAGTCACAGACTGGTTGGCGTGAGCCACTGGGCATGTCACATTACGTGACTGGATTTCATGGGATTGTGCTGCTGATTGCGTCCGACTCCCTAAGATTATGTAAATAAGGGCTATGACTGAAAATAGCTGGAAGAGTTGTATAATGTCACATGGCTTTAAGAAAAACTGAAAATGGTCATATCATAGTTTGGCATTTGATTTACCATTGACGACAACATAGTATATTTGTAAGTTTTATAGCTTGAATACTTGCCACATAAGTATCATTTGGAAAATGACTGATGAGCTGCAAGGTTTCTGCAACAGAATCTGTGTGAAGAGGTCTGTTTTACTTTTCATTAATACTTTGTTGTGTTCATCCAGTAAAGATCTGAATCTTTGTTTGGATCAGCAACTCCTACACAGGCTTCTTACTCATACACTACTCTCTAGACTAAAGTGACAGCTTCTGCAGGATTTTTCATGGATTGACTGTTTTCATAGTTAGAAATAAACAGTAGCTTGCTGCTGAGCTCAAGACAGGTTGCGTTTAACTCCCACTATCCTGAGCACATGTACAAGATCCTTTTATAAATATTGAGAAATAATCTGGTAGGATAACTGCAAGCTATATTTTAAATATCTGGTTTTAGATTCATACTGTATAGATAATTTTGAGCTGTATCATATTTGTAAATTTGTAGCAAGTGGTCTGGGTGCTTTCTCAGTAAAGAATATTTATATAAAAAAGAACTGAATAGATTCTTACTGCATATTTTACATTAAAATGGAAAATGTCATTACCTATCTTCATATTTTGCTTTTTATTGACCTAAGAAGAACAAGGCTTTAAATTCTCTTAACTAAACGTTGCAAGTAGTTGTTCAACCTTGGTTGAGTTATGTGAACGGTTCCATTTCAGAAAGTCCAGCAAATGTTTTTGAGAAAAAGTAACTCTCAATTGGAGTCTTTTGCCTCTCCCTTTATGTGGATCTTACAGTGAAGTTAAGTTAGGTTAATAAATAGCCCAGAGTTCCAGTATTGACATGGAGTGCTTGACAATGTCTGTTGACAAGTTTTGTGTGACCTTGTATGGCCTACCTTGCAGTCTGAGGGAGCAGTCCTGAGTTTTAACATTTTGACCTCTGAATGTTTGCATGTCCTTACAGACACTTTGTTCTTTTGTTTAGTCAGTCAGTCATCATCCAACCCGCTATATCCTAACACAGGGTCACCGGGGTCTGCTGGAGCCAATCCCAGCCAGCGCAGGGCGCAAGGCAGGAACAAATCCCGGTCAGGGCGCCAGCCCACCACAGGACACACACACACACAAAGCACACACTAGGGACAATTTAGGATTGCCAATGCACCTAACCTGTATGTCTTTGGACTGTGGGAGAAAACCCACGCAGACATGGGGAGAACATGCAAACTCCATGCAGGGAGGACCCAGGAAGCGAACCCAGGTCTCCTAACTGCGATGCAGCAGCGCTACCACTGTGCCACCGTGCCGCCCTTCTTTTGTCTAACAAAAGCAAAATAGATTCATTAATAACTCTGAAATGCATATACTCCTTTCGCTAGATGTTTTTTTTTTTTTTTGTTTAACTTCAGATACCAGATATGTCTTTTTCTAGTCAGGTTTAGATTTCTTGAATGGTGTATTTTTACTGTTTGCATTGAATTATCTAGTCTTTATAGTGTGGATGATGACATAGTAATAGTGTTTTAATAGCACGTTCGCAACTAATAATTATTATTATTATTAACGTTTGCAACTAAAAAGTCTCCTTTGAGTAACAGAACTTTGAATGTTGTATTGTAATCTGTTGAAAGTAACTTTTAGCAGAAAACAAGGTATTTTTGGAAACGCAATCTGATTTGCAGTGCCAACTCAGTGGCCTCTTGAAATTAGCATGGTATGTGGATTATGTTATATGATCTCAAATGGCATGGCTGCCCGGGGTAAATTTCTAATGTTCATTTAGTGCTGCCCACATAAAATTTAATAACTGATTATGAACAGGTGGCTTTAGAAAATGGTTAGATCATTTTAAATGGGAAATTCACTTAAGTAATATTAACATTATAAAAGCTCATAGTACTCATATATGTACAGATTTATAAAAAAAAAAAAAAAAACAGTCAAAGGTGCTTATAGGCAATTGTCAGCGTTTTTGGGCTAACACTATCCACTGAGACAAACTGTTACTCCTAGCCTATAACACTGCCATCTTTCTATGAGGAAAAGAGCAGCTTGTTCAGCTGGGGCTATGGCTGAGGAATGTGAACAGACTTGGCTGTCTTCAAAAAAGCTGAGCTGTGGAATTAGCTTGTAAACGGACACCAAAGTTAAATGCAGGAGGAAGCAAATTCTAGTTTTAAGTAGAACCTTTGGTGCTTGAAGAGATTTAGCTTGGAAAAAAAACCCATGTGTCAAAAGGAGAAAAGAACTTGGGAGAGAAGGATTGAAGTGGAAATAAAGGAATGACGAGTAAAATGTTGGTATTAAAAGAAAGAAGAAGAAAAGTGACAGTGGATGTAAATAGCTCACAGTTTTGCTGCACTCTGAAAGGTTTTCCATTTTTCCATTTATTTAAATGTTTTGTAAGTACACAAGTATAATCACTCTTCAGATAAACTCAAATTTTGAACCCAATTTACCTATGTCATAAAATAATCATGAATATTTTATTTACTCTTCACTTTAAAAACAAAAAAGCTTGTGAAATATACACTTTTATAATTTTGCATAATATGTTATTAGCATGTTGCATTATATTATTTTTAAAAACGAATCCTAAATAAACTTTTTAATTTTTTATTTAAAGCTTAAAATATGTATATGTAAAATGATATACATACTAGAATGTCTAATCATGTGCCCTCGAAAACACAACAGTAACTGACTTGTACCATGCAGTCTGACACAGTGTGTGTAATGCCATGGACCACGTACAGTCCATCCAATAAAGAAAACAGACTAGGTTGGGATGGAGAAATGAGTGGGTGCCTCTGGCCTTAAATGGTACCTTAGAGGCGGCTGCTCAAGGTGAAGTATTCTCAGACCAGGATGTGATTAAGCCTGTGGCAGTACTGGGTTGACATCCTTCTTTTTTTATTATGAGGCTGCTTCTATCAAGCCAAAAAGCCTCATGTTGCCTCTTGTGTATAGTTGTAGGAAATAGTCCATGCAGTCCCAAGTATGGGTAGCAAAGACTTTTCCTGGACAGACAGTGCCTTAATTCTTATTCCAGGGCATTCAGCAGGGTCTATTTGGCAATACACTCTCAGAAGATGTGTAGGGATATGTGTTATTGCATGATGCACTAAAATTAATGTCTGCATATCTCCAGACTCCTTCATGAAGCACACTGGCCAAATTGCCCTGGATGGACATTCATGACAGGTACATGTGTCTATTTGTGAGCCTGCTGGAGACCACATTCTACTGGTTCAGTTTTACCCAACCCTCCCACCCTTCTCCCAAACTAGTGTTCCCTAATAAACTTGTCCACATCCAGGTAGAAACCACAGTGTGCCCCAGGTGGAAGGGTATGATCTGTTCAACTTGTCTTAGCCACTTCCAGAGTGGAAAGTGGAAAATGGAAAATGTAGGCACATAGAGATTGCCGCAGCTGCAGATGTAGTCACAGGCAAAAGAAGGCTCTGAGCATGTTGGGGATGCCTTTTCTACTCTTATGAGGCTTTTTTGTATACAAGTGACTACTTTATTCTGTCCATTTTTGCTTAGCAGTGATGAAATCAAGCAGAAATCTTTACGTATTTTCATTCAAATGGGCCTTTGATGAACACCAAAATGAACAAAATAAATATTAATGAAAATAAAAGTCTAGAAGAGACAATTGGAAAGATAAAAAATTAACGTTAAAGAGTTAATAATGAAAACGTAGAAAGTAACTGTGAGCCATCATGAGAGTGAAAAATATGTTGGAAAATAAAGAGAAAAGCCAAGCAAAATGACACCTTTTATTGGCTAACTAAAAAGATTACAATATGCAAGCTTTCGAGGCAACTCAGGGCCCTTCTTCAGGCAAGATGAAAATAAAAAAAGGATATTGCACATGACAAATCATAATGGGGTTATTTAAAATGTCACACGGGGACTGCATAAGCGTTTCGAGTGAGGACGCAACCGCAGTTCCTGCGCATTTCTTTTTTTTTTTTTTTTTTTGTGCTGACACTCTATTACATAGAATATGGGTAACGCATTTACTTTGACCGTAACCCAGACATGCCCTAAATGAGTTTGCGTCTCTGCTGGCTGGTGTTTGTGGCGGGCTGATAACCACTCAGAAATGCCGAGACAATAGAGGGGCCGCCCCCGCAGGTAAAATCGTTCAGAGACGGTCTGCACTGTGGGGGCGGGGGGCGTCGGCGTCTTGGCTTCTGATCAGTCAAAAGAAAACACATAGGAAAAAAAAAAAAAAAGAAATAAGTGAAAAACAACGCAGCGTCTGACTCTTAAGATATTGAAGCAGTGCGCACTTCGATCTGCAGTGAAGAAACCAGAGGAGGAATTGAAGAAGTTTGGCAAGTGTGTATGTATGTGAATAGTCCAGCTAGGAATTTCAAGCTAGCTGAGTGTCAACAGGACCACCAAATGCGTCCTGCTGCGTACCGGCGACGTGCGCATAAGTAATGCATTACAAAATCGCTTAAAACGAATAAACCCGTCACCTTTACATAAGTACTCTCGTCAGACTGACGAGACGCCCGTCTGTTGGTTATAAACAGGCCATTGTATTCCTGTGTCCGTCATCATGTTAGCTGGAAATAGATAATTTTGTGTATTGTATTTTCAATTATTGATGTGTAATTTGGTTATTCATTTATGACATTTTCATAAAATGGCAACCAAAAAAAGAAAAGCCTGGTATCGGCCCCTTTCAAAAGATTTTGGCAGGATTTCAGCCCTGTGATTGCTTGGCCAGAGAATATAATATACAGGAAGTCGTCTGCTCCAGATTACTTGTAGATCTCTCTGGAGACTCAATTCAGCACTCTGCAGGTTCAGCAGATGTATTTTCGGATGTCATATTTGTTCTCATTGTTTTTATTAGTGTCAGCTGTGTGTGTGTGTGTGTCTCTCTCTCTAGTGTGCAGTGTGTGTGTCATGTGTGCACAACATGTCTGCAATTTAATAAACTTCCAAAATGAGGCCTTAAAAATCTTTACTTGGCTTTTGTGCATCATGTGTATGATATATATAAAATGGTTTATATATTTTAAACCTATTTACAGTGTGCCCATGCATGTAAACACACACAAAATACAGAACATTAAATCTTGGCCATAAAGTGAACATCACAATATTAAAAACACACAAACCTTATGTAGAGGCCATTTAGGCTTCTCTTTCTGTATTCAGTCTTGAATTAAATTCTGGTCAACTTTTCTGTCTGTGGTGTGCATTCCTTAAGACAAGTTCAGAGTTTTACAAATATTTACAAGTGTGATGGGCTTTCAGAATTAACAAAAAATAAACTTATATATATTGAAATAATCTGTGTTACACTGACATTTTTGAGCCTTTTTCATTCTTTTTTTTCTTACGTCTCATACTTCTGAAACTGTGAAATAAATAGGCATGAAAAACAAAAGCTTGAATACCAGCATTTTTGCATTTGAGGTATGCTTCTTGGCCTCAACTTAAAGAAAAAAAGGAACTTGGTGTTTTTAAGTGTGGTTCACCCCAAGTAGCTTGACTAAGCAGTAGACAATCCAGAGAGAGAAATACCCTAGCCCATGGTCTCATTGGAAGTCTAGTGTCTAGTCTGCACACACCACTGCCGAGTGCAGGGGTGGATTGACACTACAAGTTAAATGTAAACATGTGTAACACAAGTTCTTTTTATGTACAGAGGTATATTCCATAAATTGTTCCTTTTTTTTTTTTTTTAACTTTTGAGGCCTTTTATAAACTTTAGTAAATCCATTTGACCTGCCTTTGTCCTTTTATCTTGCTATCTCTATCTCTACTTGTACAGATTTTCTTGTTGTGGATTAAACAATCATCTTGAAATCATAAGGTCTCTGGTTTATTCAGATTGCTTTTGGCTTTTGTGACTCATCAACCTATAAAATTTGAGTATTTCTTTATAGAAAAAGTATCTCTTGCAAAATCTTGCACACTTTTACTGTAAAGTACTTTTTAAACATTTTTTTTAACCTGCAAAAATAAATCCAATAAAATATACTTTTTCTTAAATTTTAATTTTTGAGCATTTGCTTGTATTTTTTTTATTATTATTTTCACTTCACAGTATTTAATGAGGACAGTTCTTACTGGTGACTTTTAGCTTTAATTGCTACTCTCAGCAATGACTCAGCTTGTGGTTTGGCCAGTGTTTGCTTTATCTCCTTTTAATTATTCCGAGAGATGTTTCTCCAGAATACCGTTGGGCCAATTTTATAGTCCATGGTTGCACTCTATAGATATTTTATTATAAAAATTCATTTTTTTACCTCTTGATGAAACAGCAGCTCAGTGTTGATTTATTGTAGATGCCTGTCCTCAGTAGACTTTTTATCCATTTCCAACTCTGACTAATCTTTGTTGTTCAGAGTAATGAGCGCAAGAGTTTATCCCAGCAGTATCTAGTGCAAGGGTAAGAACAAACTTTAGACAGGGGGCCTGTCGATCACAGGGCACACTTGCTCCAAGGACAGAGTTGTTTGTTGATGTTCCTAACCAAGCACGTCTTTGGTATATGAGATATTGGGAACATGAAGCCTACACTCACACTGGGCTGGACTTGAACTCAGTCTGCTGGAGCTGTAAAACAGCATTTCTAAACACTTCTTCCACATTCAGCTTTACATGCTTATTAAGTCATTTTATTTATAATTTTATCATTTTATTTTTATAAATTACAGTTACAATTACATACTTTAAAAAAAATAAGTAGATCCAAAGTGTGTTCAGCACACTAATGTAAGTTTGATATTACATGAATTTTGATATTATTAAATAGAATAGAAACTGGATGGATTGAGAAATTAATTTTAGAAAATGTGCAGTTGTTTTCATTTGTTTTTAGTAAATGCATTTAAATATCTGATCTTATGTTGTGAGGGGTTTGTGGAGGTGCTTTGGGAGTCTTCAGTATGCACAACAGAAAATTTGAAAAAGAGAGAGATTCCATTTCTTTTTTTGATAAAATCATAAGTAATTCACAAACATAACAATTAATATTATAGTTATTAAAGAAAGTGAACATTCTTAAATTTACATGTAATTTAAAACATATTAATGACTAAAATTGAAATTTAGTTTTAGTTAGGGTGATTTTTGAGCTATAGAATAGTAAATATTGTATAGTATACTGTGTGTCATAGTGATGCTCATATTAGTTATTCAGGTACTTTCAGAGAAGAAATTTTTAATTGTAAATTGCATATTATATAATATAAATTCTAATTATGTAATAACTTAAAATTAGAATTAAAGTGTTCCACAGGGTAAACATGGTAAATGCCAAAAAGGACACATCAAGATTATTTTTTTCTGGGAGCTTTTTGTCATCAAGAGAATGGCTCCATTCTTCTATGATAATTTGTGGGGGATATCAAAGCATTAAATACTTGTCTGAGTGAAAGCAAAAACAATTTTGTTTTTCTCTCCCTTTTTTTTTTTTTTTTAAGTTTATTTTCTGTTTTGGGCCCAAGGGCCCAATTATAATAATATGACCTTTGAAAAACATGGGTTACTTATTAGATGCAACAATTAGTGTATTCATGCATAAAGGGCTGTGTTAAGCAATGATGGAAATGGCCAACTATCATTTTCTTAAAGTAATGTTTAGCAGAAACGATAGATTATATAAAATAATCTCCATTCTGAAGGTATTTCAAGTTACAAATGTTCTTTTATTGCAGCTTTTGTTTCCAGTCGAGCAAGAAATTTAAAAAATGTGGCCGTTTTATTCCAGTTAAACTAGGGTGATACAGAAAGTTAACATAGAAAGAGCAATTTCCAGTATAATTTTCTGATATTTTACTATTTATGTGGGCAAAAAAATTTAATGTACAGAAAGATTGTGAGAGAGCAAAGTAAAGGAACTTCAAAATCCACATGTTACTTATATTAAGCCAATGCAGGTGGGTGGTGGTGGTGTAGCTCTTAGAAATTTTTAAACATTTGAAAGGTTTGGCAAATGTTTGTTCCAGTGCAGTACCCATACAATCTTTTTTTATGTATGTTTATAAACTGTACAAAAGAAGAAAGGGTTAAAAATCCAGGCCCTGCATGTCTGGTTTTTCCAGTCTGTCTCGTCTTCAGACACATCCCCCACACCACCCTGTTTTTTTTTTTTTCCCTTTCTGCTCTATGTCTCAGCTCTGCATCTTTATCATGCCTCTCCTCTCCTCCTTCTGAGTTGTCTGTGCTCCTTCCTGTCTGGCCTGGTTGTCTCTCTCAGACACTCTACTAGCCACAATGGGGTCTTCCTGTCTGTAACCACTCAGCCAGCCGTTCCCATGACAACAGAAAGGACCCACAGTATCTGTGAAATTTTAGATTTCATCCCACAAATTCTGCCATTTTACTGTGTTTTTATGTTTTTCAATTATTAATGTATATGTTGAAAAAAAAATGTTTTATGGATTCCATTTTTTGAAAAATTACATTTATTTATGGTAACATTGTAAAACATTGTTTTGAATCATGCAACTATTAATACTAATAATAGTGATTATTTTGAAGAGCAAAATGAATAGCATTGAAATATTTGAAATCCCATAATATGCATATTACTGTTGTAACATTCTGCATTTATCAATGATTTCCAGTGGAGCCTGAGTATTGGTTCAAAGAAAGCAAACGGCTAACATTTGTGTGTACCTTCACTTCAGCTAAACCCTTCTCCCTACTTAAAATTGATTTAACTGTTTTTAGTACTGTTATGAGGATGTAATTGATATTTTAAGATAAGCTGTTCCTCTGATGTTAACTGTTGTAATGTGATTTGTAACAATGATCATTATGAAAATGTATTTTATATAGCACCTATGTGAATGTTTTATCGCTGTGGATTGTAACTGAAATTTCTGTTCTCCACAGAATTCTGCATGTTCTCACTGTACTGTATATTGCTAGAATATTCAGCTTAACTGCTCTGGTGTAGATGCATGTGCAGTGATTAAGTACGATTTGATCAAGTGGCATCATGCTGCTGAGGTTTCTTTTCATGACCCTAAAAATTGCTGGCACCTTAGAGAACAAATGTCATCTCTTAAAGCTGATAAAATTGACTGTTTCATTTATAAGTACATATTCTGAAAGGAATGAAATGGATCATATTGACTTGAACCACAAAAACGTATATAACACACAGTATGATTTACTGTTTTAAAATACCCAACCACCACTATCTCTAAAGGTGTGATATATCAATATAATCCAAAAACTATTAACTGTAAAAATGTCATATAAGCCTTATATCAAACGAATGACACCATATTCAGACAGGTTCTGTAGAAGAAAAGGAGAAAATTGTTTTACTTGGTAATACTTGCCCCAAAACAAGTGGGGGGGGGGGGGTTAGAGACATGCTTTACAAAGCAGAATTAGGTAGTCTACATCAATTCCAATCAAGGTCTTCATTTTTTTCAGCCTTTGGTTAAAAAATAAGTAAAATATCCATTTTATCCTAAAAGCACAGTGATTGTAGCATTTCATCCATAATTGAATCCTATCTTTAACAGCACGAGTTAAGGTTGGCTCTGTGCTTTCACTGGAACAAGAACAAGACTGACATTTCTTAAAGTGGTTTAGAAGATAACATGAGAGTTGTAAGAGATCAGGTTTCTGAAGACTTTGGAGAGAAACTGTCAAATAAATAAATAGAACATAAGAACATTTTGATCTTTTTTTTTTCCTTTCAAAAAAGGTCTCAAAGTGGTTACACTGAAAGTATCTGAGACCATGCCCACCAATAAAGATGTCTTTTATATTAAGTACTATATGAAGTACCTTGCTTAGCTGGTATATATAAACAGGGGAATTCTTTCTTCCTTTTGGAAGTTCAGCATGGCTAAGCATAGCCCACGATAAGTCAAAGAGACATATTCTTAGACAGAAGCTGAACTCCAGTGAGACAGTGAAACTGTTTTCCAGGTTAGTTGAGAAGAAAATGCTGTACATGACTGTGGTTTTTAAAATTCAACTTTGGTCAGTTCAAAAAAATTTGCACAAGGTGATGGATAGCCTTGCCTCAGCCCCAGTGTTCTCGTGCCTGAAGAGAACTGTAGTCCCTGCATTGGTGCTGGTTTTTTTGAATGGTACCCCCAACCATTATAACCACTCTTCCTGCTACAACACATAACCTGTATTTTAAGTTGGATCAATGGCAAGGTACATACAAAATTTTGGAAAACTCTATTCAGCCGTTTTTATGTGATTAGTGAAGTATTAAACAGACATGCAATTGACTTAGGGTTTGATTTATATAGACGTGCAGCTACTGAGGTTTTTCACAATCAGTCTGAATAAAATTGTGCTACCAGGTTTGTTGAAAACCTATTCAGCCTTAGTCTTAATTTCAGACATTGTAATGTGGCTGTATAATTATTTTTTAAATAAATGTTTAAACATAGTACGTGTTTATTAATAACCTTTTTTAACCTAACCTTACCTTTTTTTTAATGTAACTTTTTTTTTACCAGTATGCTAGCATTTAGTTATGTTTGACATAAGATATCGGTGCATGGGGATCCATACTTAAGAGGCTGACAAAATGAATGTCAAAGTGAGAAATGACTTGTTTTGTTAAATTGTGAAATGTATTTATTTTGTATATTATTCTTTTTCAGCTTTACAATGGTAGATGGAATCATGTTTCTAACTGTCTTCATGATGTTAATTTTGCCCTCTTCTAGTGTTGAAGGTAAGAGACTTTGTAATTTTTTTTTTTAATCTTGCAGACTTTGTCATTTAGTGTTTTAACAAGTTGGCTACGCATTGGTTTATAATGAATTCTAATAAAAGTACAAAAAAAGGAATAGAATTTTAAAAGTGCTTTTATATACATGCCTCATACATACCTAATGTAATGAAAATGTGGTGCTATTAGAGTGACCCTTTTAACCAGAATAATAAATACACAAATGATAAATGTATCACAATTACTAAACACAAGGGACAGATGGGCAAAGTACGAAATAAACTGGGCAAAGTCTTATAATTTAGTTCCAACTGATCACACTATACTGGTATTAAGATCTCTCTGACAAGAAATGTGGATTAAACAACTGCCCACTTTTTAACTGATACAAATATGCTCCTTTCCTTAGTAACCAACCGACTTCCCAATTCACCCCCCCCCAAAAACCCCCCCCAGTGCCAGTCTTCTTCCTGGCATGCAGTTCAGTACTTGTCCTAACTCACCTATTGAGATTAAGTTTATTAAGCTTTTAGACTCGAGGCAGAATTTTACCTCAACCTAGGATCTCATCTAGCTAAGCTTTACAATAAATTCTGGAGGTAGAGTTGTATCCAGGATACCATACTTAAGTTGCCTCTAGCTGCCTCTGACGTCCCTGTATCCCTGAGTCTTCATTGTCCTTAAGAGGTCTGTGTCTGCAGGACAGGTCTTTTACATTCTGACCTGCTTTCCTTCATTAGCCTAAGGCACTTTTTACTTCCCTTGAGCCCTCTTAGGCCTCTCCTTCTACCAGGAGGATTGTTTTTCTCTTTCGTTTGCTGGGTGTCTAAGGGGAATGTTACATATGTCTCCCCAGCCTGTATCTTTCTCTGTTTCTTAGGTCAGCCTGTCTAAAGCTTTTCCTGGAAATTTGGTATGATAACAGAGCTTACTGCCCCTGATAGTGCCCTTCCATTTGAATAAGAATCATTACTTCCAGTGCATGATTTCTCTTTTCCCACCCCTGATCTATGCTACCCTTATGTTTCTGCATACCCGCTGTTCACTGGGCTACACATCACAGCAGATGTAAAGTTGCCTGAGCATTGTCATAAGTTAATATTCCAACATTTTTATCATGTTACTGAAATAAAATGTAAATGCATTAACTCTCTTAATTTTTATCAGGTGGGTAACTTGTAATCCTTTTAAACATGGAGCTTGTGAAAGTCTCAGTTAGGCACCAAAGACATTTGCTAAGATTTTTTGTTCACATATGGTAGAAGAGTGCAACAGGTCTGCGACTACTCATTCTTTTTTTTCTTGCTTGTTTTTAAAGAAAGTAGTTTGATGAGCAATAATGGTCAAACAGTTCATTCATAAGGTATTCAAATTACAAAGACACAATTGAGAAGTAAATGATGTTATGGGTGGAAATTTAAATTGAACAGATCCAAACCAAAGTACCAAGCAACTAATAACAAAACTTTTCCTATAGGTT